>NC_060278.1:65516951-65646927 GCF_021613505.1 Equus quagga
ACACACCTCCCCTCCGCTGCTGGGGAGGTGGTAGATGAGTCCTGACATGTCTGTGTTTCAAGCAATGGCGAAAGAGTCGTTAATCTAGACTAATCCCAGCAGACCACCAAATGAGGAATGAAACACCATGGCAGTATCCAGAATCTACAGGGACTGGGCTAGCCAGAAATGTTGCCATTTTTCCCCTTCTCCTCAAGAGTTGGAGGCTTGTGTACAAACCCTGCATTGACCATCGTTTCTCCATAGCTGCCGGGATTACCAGTGCTCGGCATCTTCACCCCTTCTATTTTGGGTTATCCACGTGGGTGCTCGCAGTCCTTCCAGGGAACGCAAGAGTGTGTTATCCTTCCAAATCCTTGCAGTTCCAGTGAGGGAAAGTGCAGTTGTCTCCTTTCAGTCATAAAGTCTTAACTACTAAGTTATCAATATCAATAATGATAATAATTATACGTGATGTACTGTGTAATACTGTCCACACTCCTTACCAATTCTTTTACAATAGTCCTACAAAGAAGATGTGATCATTTCCATATTGCAGAATATGAAATAAAGCTCATGGAAGTTAAGAAATTTACTAATGGTGCTACCTAGGAAATAGTAGAGTCAGGATTGAACCCAAATCCATCTAAATTCAGCTTGTGTTTTTCTCACTATGCTATATTATATGTATACAATTACATATAACTATATGTATCATATGTAATGTATGTATATGCAATATAATCATATGTGAATGATTTATATATATATATATATATACACAGTCCTCTCTCGGTACCTACGAAGAGTTGATTCCAGGACCCCTGCGGACACCAAAATCTGCAGATGCTCAAGTCCGTTATATAAGGTGGCACAGCATTTGCATATAATATATGCGTATCCTCTGGTATACTTTAAATCATCTCTAGATTACTTATAATACCCAATACAATGTAAATGCCATGTAAATAGTTATTATAATGACAAGAAGTTGGAATAATGACAAGAAAAAAGGTCTATACATGTTCAGTGCAGACGCAACCCTCCTAGGCCTTTCAATTGGTTGAATCCGTGGATGCGGAAACTTTGGGTACAGACGGCCAACTGTAATTACATATATATATATATATATGTATAGTCATGCATCACCTAGCGATGGAGATGCATTCTTAGAAATGTGCTGTTAGGTGATTTTGTCTTTGTGTGACCATCATGGAGTGCACTCACACACACCTAGACAGTGCAGCCTGCAGACATCTGGGCTGTGTGGCCTAGCCTGTTGCTCTGAGGCTACATACTTGTACCACGTGTCACTGTACTCATACTGCAGGCAATTGTAACACAAGGGTATTTGTGCATCTAAACATAGAAGATGTACAGCAAAAAATGGTGTGAAAGATAAAAAATGGTACACATGTAAAGGGCACTGACCATGAATGGAGCTTGCAGGACTGGCAGTTGCTCTGGGTGAGTCAGTCAGCGAGCGGTAGAAAAGGTGAAGGCTTTGGACGTTACTGCACACTGCTGTGGACTTGATCAACACTGGACACTTAGGCTACTCTAAGTTTCTAAAAAATAATTTTCTTTCTTTAATAATAAATTATCCTTAACTTACTGTAACTTTTTTAATTTATAGACTTTTAAATATTTTTTAACTTTTTGACTCTTTTGTAATATCTTGGCTTAAAACACAAGCACACTGTGCAGCTGTAAAAAATCTTTTTTTTCTTTATATCTTTAATCTATAAGCTTTTTTCTATTTAAAATTTTTTTTTTAACTTTTAAAACTTTATTGTTATAAACTGAAATACAAACACACACATTAGCCTAGGCCTAAACAGGTAATGATCATCAATATCGCTGTCTTCCACCTCCACATCTTGTCGCACTGGAAGGTCTTCAGGGGCAATAACACACATGGAGCTGTCACCTCTTAAGATAACAATGTATTCTTCTAGAATACCTTCTGAAGGACCTGCCTGGGGCTCTTCTTAAGGATGTGTCACTCTTTTCAGAATATGTCCGTGGTGGTTTGCTTCTTTTTTTCCTCATAGATTTGCTTGTAAGCAGATAATACACCGTGGACATTCCTCTCTATCAATGAAAACCTTTTGGTATAGGCGTTCATGTTTTCAAATTTTTTAAGGAACTTGTTTAGGTCTGCAAAAGCTTCTGCTAAACCCTTCCTGTGAACTGTCTTGGGGATTTCTCTTCTTTTTCTTCTCCTGTAGGTCCCTTTTCTCATGCGTCTTCTTCAGCTATGCGTTCCTGTTCCAGTTCCAACGACTCTTTGTTAGGAGCTCCTCAATGTCATCATCATCCAAACACAGGTTAAAGTTGTTTGCCATTTCAACCACAGCCTCATTGATTTTTGCAACCTCCTCATCCTTGGCAAATCCTTTAAAGTCATGGATGAACCTCTTGTGTGTCTTCTTCCAGATGCCATTCATATACTTCTTGGTGACATCACCCTAAGCCCAAGCAAGGTTCCTGATGCAGTTACAGATGTTGTAATCCTTCCACAATTGCCTCAGTGTCTTCTCAGTGTCTTCCTCAGTTGCAGCAGTTGAGGCAGAGGGACAAGTTAAGAGTCTGCTGCAGTAAGTTGTAGATGAGTGATTGTGGCCTAAACCAGAGTTGGCCATAGATATGGAGAGAATTTGACAGACATCTGCTATATAGAGAATGGAATCTACCAAACTAGGTGATTGATTAAAATGGCTGGAAGGCATGGAGAAGGGAGAAGGAGCAGTCAAAGATGGCCCCCAGATTTCTGTACCCCTCCCATATTCCCTTGGCCCTTACCATTTGGAGCATGCCAGCCCAATACCTGCCAGCATTTGCATGTCTTCACCTGAGTGGCAGGCCAGAAATTTGGGGGAATGTACACCCCCTCGGAGGAGCAGTCCAGAGACGACTGGTGAGATTTGATGGATAAACCCTCTACTGCCACACTGTCGAGTGGGACAACTCTGAGGCATAGTCTACGTGGAGGTCCCCAGCAGGGCACAACCGCAATTGCCCATGAAGGGGACTGGCTCACTCACGCACTTTTCATTGACTGCCTTCCCTCTCCTGTCTCACTTCTTTGCTCCCCTACTGGTATTCTGTTGAATTACATCACAAATAAACCACTTGCATGCACATCTTTTGGGGAAACCCAACATAAGGCACTTGAATTATGCACGAGGATAGAATACCCACAAAGTCAGAGAATACCCAGGAAGAGACTCATATGTGATGGAGATTGGAGTTAAGTGGAGACAAATACCAAAAGACCAGTTCTAGAAACATTGAGGCTGAGATTCCAGGGAACATTCAAGCCAGTCATCCTCTGCGCAGTTTGTAAGTGGATCTAAAGTGCACAAGGGAGAGCTTGGCTGGAAGTAAAGACTTGGGAGTGTATGGGAGGAACAGAAAGAAAGGCGGGAGTACAAGGACATACCCTTGAGTAAAATCACCACTCCAGGTGGGCAGGGAAAGAGTTGCTCACTGAGGAGATGGAGAGAGAGTGGCCAGAAATAGAAGGAAAAAGCAGGAAAGGGAGGTGACACTAAAGAGTGAGGTACATGAAGTCACTCATTTAAGCTGTCAGCTCCATGAGCTTCTCCAGGCATCTCAGTGGACTCCAAACGTCCAGTTCATACATTTCCATGATAATTACAGTTCATTCCTTTCCCTGATTCTAGTCTCTCTTTCCAGATGAGCCATCATACGCTGTTATGAAATTGGAAATTTGTAGAAATGTGGTGGGTAACTTACTCGTAGTGCTTCTGCCTTCAATTCCGTCCCCCATCCCGGTAACTGAGAGAACATTAGAATTTATTTTTTTTTATTTGAAGTAGCGTTGGTTTATAACATTATGTAAGTTTCAGGTGTACATCACTATTTTTCAATTCCTGTGTGGATTACAGCATGTTCCCACCCAAAGACTCATCACCATCCGTCACCACACACGTGTGCCCTGTCGCCCCTTTCGCCCTCCGCCCTCCGCCCTCCCCCCTTCCCCTCTGGTAACCACCAAGCCAATCTCTGTACCTATGTGCTTGTTTGTTTGTTGTTGTTTTTATCTTCTGTTTATGAATGAGATCATACAGTATTTGAATTTCTCCCTCTGACTTATTTCGCTTAGCATAATACCCGCAAGCTCTATCCGTGTTGAGGCAAATGGTAACATTTCATCATTTCTTATGGCTGACTGGCATTCCAATGTGTATATACCACATCTTCTTTATCCATTCATCCCTTTGATGGGCACTTAGGTTGTTTCCAAGTCTTGGCTGTTATGAATAACGCTGCAATGAACATAGGGGTTCGGATATCTTTACACATCCGTGTTTCCATGTTCTTTGAAACAGTGGACTAGCTGGATCATATGGCAGTTCTATTCTTAATTTTCTGAGGAATCTCCATACTGTTTTTCATAGTGGCTGCACCAGTTTGTACTCTCACCAGCAGTGTGTGAGAATTCCCTTTTCTCCACATCTTCTCTAATGTTTGTTATTTCTTGTCTTAATTATAGTCATTCTGATAGGCGTGTGGTGATATCTCATTGTAGTTTTGATTTACATTTCCCTAATAATTAGTGATGTTGAACATCTTTTTATGTGCCTGTTGGACATCTGTATATCTTCTTTGGAGAAATGTCTGTTCAGATCTTTTGCCCATCTTTTTTCATTGGGTTGTTTATTTCTTTGTTGTTGAGATGTATGAGTTCTGTATATATTTTAGGTATTGACTCCTTATCAGATATATGGTTTGCAAATATCTTCTCCCAATTGTTAGGTTGTCTTTTCATTTGTTGATGGTTTCCTTTGCTGTGCAGAAGCTTCTTAGTTTGATGTAGTTCCATTTGCTTATTTTTTCTGTTGCTTCCCTGGCCTGGTCAGACATAGTATTTGAAAATATGCTGCTTAGACCGACATCGAAGAATGTACTGCTTATGTTTTCTTCTAGAAGTATTATGGTTTCAGGTCTTAGATTCAAGTCTTTAATCCATTTTGAGTTAATTTTTTTGTATGGTGTAAGATAATGGTCTACTTTCATTCTTTTGCATGTGACTGTCCAGTTTTCCCAACATCATTTATTGAAGATACTTTCCTTTCTCCCTTGTATGTTCTTGGCTCCTTTATCAAAAATTACCTGTCCGTAGATGCATGAGTTTATTTCTGGGCTCTCAATTCTGTTCCATTGATCTGTGTGTCTGTTTTTGTGCCAGTACCATGCTGTTTTGGTTACTATGGCTTTGTAGTGTATTTTGGAATCAGGGGGTGTGATACCTCCAGCTTTGTTCTTTTTTCTCAGGATTCCTTTGGCTACTCGGGGTCTTTTGTTGTTCCATATAAATTTCAGTAATGTTTCCTCCCATGCAGTTTCTTGCCGGTCAATGCACATGAAGTAAGGAGTAAGTGGATTTTAGATTAAGTAAATCACCTTTAATTTTTTCTGAAAACTTCCGCTTAAAGATTCAATGCTAATAATTATGAAAAACACAGTCCACTCTCCAATCTTTTCCTGCCCTAGTTTGAAATGCAACTTCATCATCATCAGTATTTTTATGTTTGCTTTCCTTTGCTTCACCTTTCGTTGCTGCCCTGCTGAAATTACTTACATTTTATGGTGTGTTATGATACCTGACCCGATGAGTGTTCTTTTTCAAGCACTTAAGAAAGAAAGGCAATTTTCCGTGCATTTGCTCTTCCAAGTGAAAGGCAGAGTAATTCTGTACAACCTCAGGGCCACCTCCTCAGTGAGGTCCGTGAATGTGGCTGATTACAGAGGGGTGAGGGCTGCCCATGGTCTGAGCTTGCTGGCGCCACAGGTGGCCACACTCCTTCTCCTGAGGCTCTGCAGGCAACTTCAAGCAGCTCTTTAAAATAGCAAATGGGTAAACTGAGGCTGACTCTTGTTAAACTAGGTCTGTTTGGAAAAGATCAGATCTTGAGGCTTGAATGAGAATTAAAGTAGAGACTTACATATTTTATGATGATAAAAAGATATGTAAATATGCAAATGTGCAATTACTTAAGGAAATGCTGTGAAGGAAAGCGGCATGATGAGAGAGGATTTGGATCAGGGTGAGTAAGTGAGGGCTCTCTCTCAGTGAGTTTTCAGCTGAAACTTGAAGTCTGGACAGGTCAGTAACAGAGGACGTTCTCAGAGGGAGGCAATAACGTTTGCAAAGGTCCTCATGTGAACATGAGTTTGACATGAGGAAGGAACAGAAAAATCCTCCGTGGGGTGGGGGCGTGGTGCGTGGGAGTGTGGTGAGGGCTGAGGATGGATTCTGAATGTCATTTTCCTGGCACTGGGCAGCCTTGAAGGGTTATGAGGAGAGGGCTTAGATGATCAGACTCAGGCTGTAAGTGCTAATTTCTTCTCACTTAGAAACCTTGCTCAGCCCCTCTGGCTGTGGTGTGTGCCCACAACTCCCTACTGTGAGAGGTTGGTGCCCAGCTGTCAAACCCCTCAGGGAGCCTCAGTTGCAGAGAGTGCCCGGGTCAAACCCCTTCCACCCAAATCCTGTGAGTCCTCAAAGCAGGAGTGTAAAGGCCCAGCCAACTCTGCTCATCCTGGGGCCACCATGAGTGTTAGCCTAGGCTGTCGGCTGTCTCCAGCCTGCATCTCAGCCCAGCTTCTCCGTCCGCCCACGCCCACTCCCACTGCCCCTCCTCCACTCCTCCCCCTCCTCCACTCTGCTCCCCCTCCTCCACTCTGCTCTGCCTCCTTGTCTATGCTTCCTCTTCTACTCCTGCTCCTCCCCCCTCCTCCTTCCAAAGGCCACTGGTCCTCAGATTCCTGATGTGTCGAAAAGTCAACAGCAGCCTCCCCGGCGCTGTGAGAATGAAATGAAGCGTGGAAACGCCGCCCACCACGATGGGAGCTCCTCCCTTTCCCGCGGGCCTTGATCACAGCCTCAGAGGGAACCCGGCCCTCTCAACTTCACAGTCAGCAGGGAGAAGGACGCTGGTCCGGGTCCAGGCAAATGGGCTTGCAGAAGAGCTCTTTCTCGTTCCCTATTGATTATCTTACATGATCACCTTTAAAAGGACCTTTTGTGAACACTGACTGACTTTTCTGTCTGCCTTAGGAAAGTCACTCATTGCCTTGGAAACTAAATGTCTTTAGCCATTGACTGAGGGGATCGGCAGCCCCTTTGATCTTTCCTTATTTAGTGATTTTGAATTTTTAGCAAACTGTAAAACTAGTAAGTAAACAAAGGACATCTTATTGGATGTTCTTTACAGCATTATTTTCAGTAATAAAACAATGAAAATAATTTAAATGATAGTGAATTGTGGTAAATTCATGATGGAATACTGTACATTCCTTAGTCATAGTCTAAAAGAATATGTAATAAGCTTTTATACCATTTTTAACCAAAATAAATCAGTTTTACAAAACACTACAGATGATTTGATGCCCAACTCTGTAGATACAGATATAGGTAAAGAAATCGACAGAGATGTGGAAAGTAAATATAAATAATTTTAAAAAGAACTGTAAGAATCCACATCAAAATATTGGATGCTGTCATTGTCATGTAGTAGAACTGATTGGTTTAATCATTCCCTTAGATTTTTATATATTCCCTAAATTTTCTACAGTGACTGTGTATTCCAGTACATGTGTCATTTGAAAACACATAGACAAAATGGCAGTCATAAGCCATTAAGGATTTGTCTGGTTCATATTCAAACACCAGTCTTAATTATTCAGTTCCATCACAGCCATGCCCTGGCTCTGCCGGGGCGGAAACGGTGCGGAGGCTTGGAGCGAACTCACTGAAGCCGGAGGAAAAGCTCTCGCCTGTCTCCGCGCTGCTTATGAAAGACCAGAATTTCATCTTTCTCAAGTCCGCACGTGGCGATGCTGGCGAAGCAGTGAAAATCCATCCGTCCTCCCTCTGCTAACGATAAAAATACAGAAACTCAGCAAACTAATCAGGGAGTCTCACCCTGCAGTTCTGGAGCAGAAAACTTAAACGAGTTCTCACGTCGCTAAAATGTCATCACGTCTTGTGAAAATGTACCGCAGGATGCCTGCTTCTCCCCACCTAAGCAGTTCCCCTCGGCTGTGCTTTCACAGTGGCCTCGGTCTTGTTTCTCCCGCTTGCCTTCGTTCCTGTGCTCCTGCCGCCCGTGAAGGTGGCGCAGTTCCAAGGTTTGCCTATCTTCTCTTGCCCCCTATCTTCAGACATGTGCGGATTGCAACTTGGCAAGTGACCTGTGTCGTCCTTGATGGGGAAAAAACACAACCAAAGGCCAGGCATCTGGCTGTTTTCTAGGACTCATCTTTTGCTACAAAAATAGCCAGCTGAGGACTGTGCAGCTACCTCTTCTGGCTTATCCCCTCTGACGCCCTGACTTCAGCAGTTGGAGGGACGTCCCCTGATTGGAAGGAAGGTTTCTTGGGCTTTGAATCTGGGGATACGGCACCAAGGATGTCTGACCTCAGGTATCAGTTTGGTGTTTACTGGGGGTAAAGCCCTCTGCCAGACCTACTCACTAGAACGGGGAATTACTTGGACAGGCGACGAATGGTCACAGGCGTTTCTGCACTGCAGCTGGTAATGTGTTAGAAACCAGTGGGGGCTCTAAAGCCAGAGAACGGATAGGACCCCTGATATATGACTAGTGAGTGAGTGAATGTGGACATGTTGTAATGTTGTGTATCTTTTTACTATGTACAACATTATGGATCTACGAAAATGACCATCATTTGCCAAAAAATCAACAGTCCACTTTGAAGCATGACTCACTTTTTCTGTTCCATACCACTCTGTTGAGTCCTCTCTAATCATGAGAAAATTTAGCACGTTTTCAAAGACCTTGGGACTTCACAACTGCAGTTGGATTAACCAGGAATAACACAACTAGTTCCCATCTTTCAAAGGGTCTTTGTAGTGCAGTACCGCAGACTGCCAATAGAGGTCAGCAGTAGTCAACTCCCTGAGAGGCTGCTGCTCCCACTTGACCAACATTTTGAAATCTAGAACATTCTTCAGGAAAATGTCTCTCTGGTTTTAGTATTCTCACCTTTAGCATTAGTAAGGTCATCGGTAACTTGAGTTTTCCTGGTGTTCACATTCCAGGTTTTCTTCTAAGACAATGTATTCCGGAATCCAACAATCTATTAAGATGCTATGATTTCATCAAGAGACGAATCAGTGCTGATAAGGCAACCTGTGCCCAAAAGGGGAGCTCAAGGTGGGATATCTAATAGGATGGGAGGAGGACCCAGCCATAAAACTCGTAATACCATACTGATCTGAAACAAGGGTGTGGACAGTAGCTTGAATACCCCGTGGATTGCTGTAATGTAGACTGCTCCACAGCCATGAAAATAATTTGAAAAGGAGGCCATAAATATATTAACATGAGAAGATGCCCATGCCATATTGTTGAGTGAGAAAACAAGTTTAATGAAAAGTCTGTAGAGTGTCATCTCATTGTTCATATACATGCACATATATCTTTTTAATATGAATCTTTAGAGGTCAGAATGTAACAGTGATTATTTTAGGAGAGTGAGGCTGGAATGGGTTTCTATGATTGCCCTACGCTTCTGTGTGGTTTAGATTTTTTTGTAACTGTATATTCCTTTCGTAATTAAAAAAGTTTCCCTTTCAGATAACAGAGAAAAGGCACCTTTCTGATGACTTTCTGTGACCTCTGGTTCCCCGCTCCCTTCCTGTTTCCCGGGATAATAAACTGGCTTCTGCTGTGCCTCTCTCATGTGGCATTCTGGCTAATCTCTAATTTCATCTCCCCGGCTGGAGTGCTCGGAACTCAAGGCCGGGGACTGAGGCTGTCCAGGAAGGTGGCCCCAGCACCTAGCGAAGTTGACAACACAGGCGGGCGTCCTGACGGGATCTGCTGAATGAGGGAACGGAAGGCAGGGTGTGCACAAGTTCAGATGCCAACGCCAGGTCTGGAGTGAGAGCCGACCATGGAGCTCCCAGTGGGGGCAGCTCTCCTTCTCCACATGACCTCCATCCCAAGTCCCTCCCTCAGAGATTCATCCACAGGCAGCTACCAGATGACTTGTGGGAGTAGCCTGGAGCCATCTCTGGGCACGGCAGGTGCAGGAGCTGGGATGAGCGGGGAGGGGTTGGTGACAGCCCAGGTGGGCAGGACAGAGTCCAAGGCAGGGTGGGGCGTCGCTAGACTTGGTTTTCATGTCTGGACTCTGCAGCTGTGCACTGGTGCCCTCATCTCAGCAGCCTCCAGCTTTCAGAAAGTCATCCTTCGAGTCCTCTGAGTATGACGGGAGTTTGAAACATGGTGCTGCCTGTTAGGCGGTGGGGTGGGGCAGGGCACTGCACATCAGTGCTCTCACTTCAGAGGGCAATGGGCAACAGGTGCAAAAAGCCTAAATATACCTTTGAGCCCATAATCCAGCAACCCCATCCTCAGGAATTTATCCAAAGAAAATGTATAAAGATACATGGAGAAAAAGTCAGAAATTGCCTAGATGTCTCTCAATAGGGCATTGACTGAATAAATCGGGCTCGGGTATATAGGAATCCTTGGGGCCATGACAAAAGTGATGTCAACGTGTAGTGCAGATGACAATCACTCCAGAAGTTTGTTAGGAACAGATTTTCAGCTCCCATGCTGTGCAGGATTTTGATTCAGTAGAATGAAAAGTCCAGGAATCCACCTTTTTAAAACGCACCTCATGGGGGCTGGCCCCGTGGCCGAGTGGTTACGTTCGTGCACTCTGCTGCAGGTGGCCCAGTGTTTCGTTGGTTCGAATCCTGGGCACGGACATGGCACTGCTCATCAAACCACGCTGAGGCAGCGTCCCACATGCCACAACTAGAAGGACCCACAATGAAGAATATACAACTGTGTACCGGGGGGGCTTTGGGGAGAAAAAGGAAAAAATAAAATCCTTAAAACGTACCTCAGGTAATTCACCGTGCGTGTGGTGGGACTCACCTCTGAGAAACACTACTACAGCTGTGTATTAATGGGCAGAGAAAAAGAGGCATGCAAAACCAAGAATCCACAGAAGGTAAACGCACAAGAAAATTGTCTGAAAGATTACACATCCAAATGTTTATTGCAATGGGGCATTAGCGGAAAGTTTTTACAACGAATCCATTTTCACTTGTTTTTTGTTTACCTGTGTTTCTTAAACTTCTAATAAGAAGTTTGGGAGACTTGTATAAAAAGGAAATGATAAAATCTAAAACAAAGATCACGGTCTTGCTTCTCTGGTGGACATTTGTGGCCTGGCCAGTGAGACTGAGTGGTGACATGGGGGGCAGAGAGAGGGCAGGAGAGCGTCTGGGGCTCTCTGCCTCCTCACTTCTCTCCATCTGTGAGCAAGCCCAGGTCCCGGGACTGGTCTCCCGGACTCCTCTTCCTGACAACTTGAGGGTGCCCAAGCTGGACGTGGGGCTTCTGTCCTTCTTCAGTTTTAGAGGTGTCTCTTTTTCTTAGGTCACATAAAAATCAAATTAATAGATTTTTCTTACTGTTCTGTTTTTCTCCAGTAAATTTTTAAAAGTTATCTAACACTTGCTAAATGGAATTTATGTAAGGTGGTACTGCATCTAATTTACTGTGGAATTATATATTTAGCTGTTGTAAGTTTGGCCTGCCAGTGTTTCCCAGTGATCCACACAGTGCAAAAGAAGGGCTCACCTTCCACCTCCTCTGACATCTCAACCATCTGAGAACAACTAGCATGACGGAAGAACGCCGATTTTGGACACCAAATCAAATGTGAATTCCAACCTCGGTTTTGTCTGAGTCACATGGGAACAGAAGTGAATACAACCTGTCTGAGCCTGGTTTCCCTCTGCACACAGGATAATTATGATGAATGGGAAGGGTATTTATCAGAATGAGACGGGATGAGGTCAGGCACTGGGCACAGTATCTGATCCTGAGTGAGAACTCAGCCACTGCCCACTCCTTGCCCTCCGGGTCATGTCCTGCTCCCCACAAGCACTAAACTTTGCTGTGCTAAAGTTCGCCTCAGTGACACGTGTGTGGGCCTCAATGCTCTGTTCAGCCAACTGTGTATATACCACTGTCATTGTCATATACTTTTCCCCAGCCAGGAGGTCACATCCCCAGCATCGTCCTCACCTGCCTTATTTTCATTTCACCTCCTCCTGTTTATCCTGTCTGAGGGGCTTCCCAATAAGGATTCTGCTCTCCACCCCTCCCCTTCTCAGCCTCAGGATGTTATTTATTGAACAAGGAAAGAAAAGGAAGTACTTCCATGTGGGTCTCTCCTGGGACCCCTTCAAGCTTGGTATAGGGAAGAACTGAGGGAGAAAACATGTGGTTCCTGATTTTCCCAGAGAACTGGCGTGCCTGAAAGTGCGTCTTCCTGTCCGGCAGAGTACTGGGTACATGAGAATGAGTGAGTAAGTCCTAAGCGTGTCTCCAGTATCCTGCCTTGGACACAGAAGTTTCTAGTGGTCCCTTCAGTGGATTTAGGTGCCAGAGGCTGAGAGACGCTAAACAGACAGAGCAGCAGCAGGAAGCACAGGATGTGGTCAAGAGCTCCACTGGTTCCTGAGGTGGCTTTCTCTTCATGTCAAAGTACCTGTGGTTGCCAGAGAAAGTCAGAGGAGACAGAAGTTGCATCCCATGTTCTTGCGGGATCTCGAGGCGTTTGTGTGTTATTGCCCCCTAAACTGTCAAAAAAAGGACAGGGGCTCAGGGCAGCCAGGAAGACTTCAAGGAAGGTGTTTGGTTGGAGAAGAGGAAGAAATGGGCCTGGATAAAGGAGTTGATCTAGAACATGGTGTGCATGGCAGGGGAGGCAGGTCTGTGGACATGAAGGAGAGGATTTGGCCTTAATGACCGAGAGCTGGGGAAGACGCCCCAGCTGTGCCGGGAAGCATGGACATCGGGAAGAAACCTTTGAGCATGGCCACTTGACTTGGAGACCCCAGTATTGCCACAAGAAATCTGTCACATTTGCCACATGGAAATCTGCCTTATGAAATAGATGATGATGATGAAGATTTGTAGTTAACATTGAGCAAACTCTCCAAAAATGTTAACTTGTTGGTCCAGAAATCAAATTTAACATCCTGTCAAAATCTGTGTGCTTTGTAAACAGTCCATAGTTTGACAATCCATAGAGTACTGATTTGTAATTTTGCCTTAGTTGGACATTACTATAAAATTCTAGTCATTCTGTACTTTGATATGAAGAGAGAATCGCTGTGGGCTTTCCTCTGCCGTGTTATTAGATATCCTGCAGTGTACTTGTATTCTAGTTTTTGCTCAGTTTTCCTAAGGAGGCAGCACAGCTTACCTGTAACAGGTAAACCCACCAGGGCCTCTAGGAACATGCAGTGAACTGCAATCTGAAGACACCGGAGCCACAAATTAGAGATCAGCTTTCCATAAATGGCTTAAATCCCGGCAGAGGACTGAGAGGAGTAGGGAAGCTGGCTGCCACCCACAGGGTGGACCCCAAGCACAGTTGTCACCAAGAGAACCAGTATTCCTGCCCTTCCCTCACCTGTGTGCCCTTCCTTAGGGCCTGGGGGAAATAGGGCAAAACAGTTCGTACCAAGATGCAATCACTTCTCCCTTATTGGTGCCACCACTTGGCTGACGCAGATTGTGCAATATATATTTGTGTCAGATGAACATGCCATACACCTTAAACTCACACAATCTCATATGTTAATTATCCCAATAAATTTGGAAACAAAGTTAGAGGGAATACCCTCGGGGTCTCCTGTCAGAGGGGAGGGCCCCTGCCGCCTGCCTCAAGGGCAGCCCATGGTCGGATTGTCACTTTCAGGGTTGGCACTCAGGGATCACCTCACTCTTACCAAGGTCATGGGAAGCTCATATGTGGGTGACATTGTCCATTCATTCCTCAACAGATGCATGCCAAAATGACCACAACCCTCCCACCTTCCACTTCTTCAGTGGGTGAGTAGAGTGGGCTCTGCCCCAAAGCTTCCTTGGTGACAAGAGCAAGAGGGGGTCTGAGGGGGCTGTGCCCAGATTTGCAGATGCTCTCTCCCATGGCATTTCTATTTCGTGTCTTCCACAGCTGCAACTGCGGCTTTCTGTTCACACATCCTTGTTTTTATATCTTAATAATTCTGATTTGGCCTCAGCCTTCTGAGTCTTGGCTAGAGAGTCAGCTGGCTTTTTAAGGTCACTGAAGACGCCTGATCTCAGTCCACTGGGGCCTCATACAACTAGCTAACCATGCAGAGTTCTAAGGTTAAGAAAGGGAACAATACTGACTCAAGGATCTCAGGGGCACAATTTCAGACACTGGGCCATTCAGGTAGGCACATCTTTTTTAGGATTACCATGACTCTTACCCCTCCCAGGGGCAAGATGTACAGCTGACATGAGAGTCTGTGGCCTATGTGGCTTTACTCCCATCTCGTCTTCAGTATCTACGTGTAATCTTTCACTTCGCAGTCAACGATACATTGCAACTGAAAACGTTATTGTTACAACCACTAATCATGACAAGAAGAACAAGAACTCACTTAACGTGCTCTTACTAAATACCAGACACTGTGCTGAGTCTTTACATGTCTTGTCTCAGTCATCATCATGCACTTGTTCTCATTTAAAAAGTGAAGCTAATGAGGCACATAGAGGTTCCGTAACTTGCCCAAGGTCACAAAGCACTCAAGGGCTGACTTTAGGATTTGAACCAGCCTATCTGACTTCAAAGCCTTTGAACTTTAACCGCTGTGCTTTATGTTCTTTGAAAGGCAAAATCGTAAAAGTTACTCGAGCACCAGGGCTGAAGGTGAGCCTCTTGAAGTCTCAGAGAGATTAGTGACTTGTCCAGAGTCACGTGGCTAGATCCTCTAAAGCTGATTTTCTTCTCTACCCTGGAAAACTAGAATAAATCACATCAAAAAACTCGTATGGCTCTCCATGCTGCTGCGCCTCCTCCGCCAGATGCCAGGTGGGAAGTACAATGGTTTGCCCAGTGCCGTTGCTCTTTGTTCTCTGTGAAGGCAAGGTAGGACTTGCCCCGTGCCATGGGCCAAGAGCAGAAAAGGAAACTTCAGTGGAACTTCTCTGCCTATTCGTTCTCCTTGTGGGTTCGTTACCTTCTTTCTTGAGAAAATCTGCAGATGAGAAAATTATATATATAGCTGTTGTTAGAGGACCAAATAAAAATAAACGCATTAATATAATACGTCAGACATTAAATACAATGTAACTCCTTTCTGATTATCATCTTACTTCAAGAACTCGTTTTTGAATTGCACTTCTCTTTTAGCTTTGGAGACCAAGTCACGTCATTATACTGGTCCAGCCAACTTACGACATGGGATGACAAAGTCTGGATGTGTGCTCACTATGCCCATAGCTTTATTCTCAGTCGTAGCAGCCTAATAAGGATGTCCTGTCAAATTCCTTTATGATGGAATTTAAGAAAGATTTTTACTATAATTAGATTGCTCTTTGACTTCCCCAGAACTGAGAGGAGAAGCTTCTACTCATCACGTACCTCTAAAAATTGAAAATTTACTTTTGCAATACTATTCATTTCTTATTTTTCCAATTGAGAGAACACTAAGTAAGCCGTATTGCAAAAAAAAAAAAAAAAAAATAGAATTAAGTAAAATAAGCATATCTTCAGTTGGTGCCACTAAATGATCCTGAAATCGATCTCGCGTTGACCCTTTCTTGAAGGCGGGGAGGGAAATGTTTTTGGCTTGCCCGTGAGTTCTCCCAGGTTTCTTTCCATCCGGCAGGCTGGGGGAATTCCCACCATGCCCCGCCACATGGAAAGTTTATAGGGTCAGTTAGCCATTGCTCTCCTTCCATACCGTCTCCGAGAACATGAGAACGGTCTGGTTCCACAGAGTTGACAGGGAAGAAAGTAGCACATGCCAGGTGGTCAGGCTCTGTCACGCATCACAAGCCCCACTTCCTGTTACCTTTGTGTTTTGTTCTTGCTGTATTTTCCCCTCTTTTCCTGGTCAAAGGAAACAGCCCAACATCTTGATCTTTCCTGACTCAAGAAAAGGTATGGATGCAGGGCCAAATTTCGTATGCAAGACAAGAGGACAGTGCAAAAAGACCAGGAAGGATTCTGCTTTGCTGTACACAGGTCAAAATCACCTCGGCAGCACTAACAAAGAGGTTGAGACTGAGAACAGAAAGACACTCAGGGTTTCAGGAATAGTGAAGACTTGTTGTCCACTCCCTTTCAGGGTCCTGAGGGGGTGACAGGACCTCTGGAGGCCAGAGCATGATTGTGGGGGCACCTGAGGAGGCTGGACCTGAGCCCTATTGGCTCAGGGCTCCTAGCATGGCAGGACCTTCAGACTTCAAGGGACCATGTGCACTGGACAGTGGAATCACAGAGATGACCAGCATCTCCTGAAGATGGAGGGGTTTTACAGAATACTTTGCTGAGCAGGAGATCCTGCAATTTTTGTACAGACCTGGAGGTGGAGAGAGCCCGATAATGCCTTCCATTGGATGTCCTGCCAGCCAATCTCAGGTGTCTTGGAGTCCAACTTAATTTAACTGAAAAAAGAAAAGTAAGTAGCATGTCATGGTTTACATTGCCAAGTGTGTGAACTAAGATTCATGCTTGCCCAACATCTACGTCTTTGTACCAGTCTGAATCTTGGTAGGAAACTGACTTCTACTCAAAAAGTTTTAACGAAGAGAATTTAAGGATGTGACTTTTTACCAAAGTGCGTGCAGACTTAAGGGAACCAAGAAGGAAGGTTGAGGCATCCCGAGACAAGTGGTGTGGGGAAGCTGTTACTAACCTTGGCCTGGAGGGGCAAGGGGAGACGTGGTGTTTGCTGGAGCTGATGATCTCTGGAGTGGTAGAGGCAACAGTAGTCAAGAGGACTCGGCCGTGGCTGTACACACCGTGTGGAAGCAGGGAGATAGCAGGTGGAGAAATACCCCATCCTCTCTCTCTTCTTTGTCTCTGGTCTCTTGCTAGAACCTCTCATTGGCTGAATCCATGCAGAGGCCAGAGGGCAAAGGAATCCCCATGAGGACATCTAGGGGGTCACACCCTTGGCATGGCATAGAGTAGAGAAGGGTGGAAAGGGGATTTGGGGGAGCAGGGAGGCAAGAGGGAATAACCAGACAGCACACTCCAACACACTTAGCAAGATGATTTCTAAGTTGTCTACAAAGTGGCGGAGGATTGAATGGATTAATGCAGGTAAAAGGTGAGGCACATTTTCAGGGGTCAGGAACCAGGCATTCGTTTTCCTGAACTCAGGGTGGAAGAGTCAGAAAACCTGGGTGTGTACCCTCTTCATAACCAGGTGTGTGCTGGGTTCTTCTCTCTGGACTCAAGCGTGTTCATTGAAAAGTAGAGGGGTGTTTATGATAGATTGCCTCCTGGGTGCCTTCCGGGTCCTGCATCTCAGAGTTCTGTGGGGCTAGAGGAAGGGATGTACCCTGAGCTTCTTCATCTGGCCCGCACTCCCAGTATCCCTTGAAGAAAACTGGAATTTTCAAGAATATTTACTGAGTTTCAGTTTTCTAAATTATAAAATGAAAATAATTAAGTATACTTCCCCAAATCTACTCAGATTAACCCTGGGGCTGCCAGGATTCCTAGGACCACGGCTGGTACGCAGCAAGTCAAAGCTCCCTGCCTCCAAACCCAAATCACCTGGGGCATGTTTGTTTTCTTCTTACCTTGTTGTGGTAAACTAAAACACAAATGCAGAAAGTTACATGAAACAAATGTATAACTTAGTGAGCATCTACTACTCAGGTGAAGAAACAGAACTTTACCAGAGCCCAGCATGAGCCCGCCCCAGTCTCCGCCCCCTCTCCCTCGACAGGTCCACATCATCCTCCTGGGATGTTAATTCCTTCCTTACATTATTTTAAACTTGAAATCTTGTCTCTTTTAACTTATACGTTCCTTGCCCATCCCTTTCTTTTCCTTTCATTTTTTTCGTCAAAGAACCAGGCTGTTGCCCTGTAGAGTTTTGAGTCTCGGTTTCACAGACTGCACCCTCGTGAGGCATGCGTGCTGTTTCTCTGTATTTCCAGCAAATTGGGAGCTGGATCCAAACACCTGATTAGACTCGGGCTGGATCCCTTTGGCAGGGTGAGAGGTGTTTTTATATGGAGATATTAAAAAAGTTTATTACCGAGACGCTACTCCGACTCATTGAATAATAATCATATTTTTAAATAAACCCACAAGAGGTCTGGTGTATGGCCATGGTAGAGAGGCACCCTAGAGATGCTCCAAAACGCTGTACCTTCCTTGTTAGAACAATGTCCAGAAGGGAGGTGATGGATCAGGAAGAGCCCCTGCTCCCCCGCTTCCCTTCACCTCGGGATCCTACAGAACTAGAAAGGATTTCACAATTGCCACACTTGTCCTCCTGACATTTTCCCTCAAGATAGTTTATGACTCTCTTCTCTTCGTATTTTGTATTGGGGCTTTTGAATCAAATTAAAAATTAGTATAATAAAACATAGCTCTATAAAATAGCCGTTGAAGCACAAGGCCCAAGCTCTCTGAGACACACATGCCGTCTGTCTCCTGAGAGGCACAGGGCGCTAGGAGGAAGGAGTGCTGGCCTCGGGCCCCACCCGCAGATTGAGTTGAAATCCAGTTTGCCATTTTACCTCTTGGACTCTCTTGCTTATTAGTGGATTTCAGGGGCTGGACTCTCTTACAGTCTCTTCCAGTGCAAACGTTCTATGAATCCAGAGTTCTGTTTCTTTTTAACACAGGGTGGCTAACACAGTGACAGCAGGGGCTCAATCCATAAACTGAGTAAGACAGAAACTTAGCCCGCCCACCAATGACTCCTTCCCCCAACACAGTGTCTGTCACCGTCCGTGTTCTATCCAGTGAAGTCACCCCCGTATCTGCACTCAATTAGTACAGAGACACATTGTTTCATGGCTGGAAATCCGAAGATTAGTTTTGTTCGTTTGGGCCCGGATATTCCAGGTATTAGGGCTATCTCACTTACAGTAGGTGTTTGATTATCCTTCCCCAGTGTGGGGTCAGCAAATATTTTGAACAATTATATAATGCACCTCTAATATTTTGTTTTCCTGGAGTTTATAATTCCTTTCTTTGTTAGGTGGCTTAGTTTTCTATATATCTATGATCAGTTTATCTCCCAAACTCCCATGGTTAAAGAAGGAAGAAAGTCAACTAGTATAAATTTAAGAGAAAAAGTAGAATTTCCCAGTTACAGATAAAGGAGGGACAGTATATTAGTTTTCTATTGCTGTATAACAAATTACCACAAACTTAGTGGCATAGGGAAACACAGTTTTATTAACTCACAGTGTCTGTGGGTCAGGAGTCTGGGCACAGTTTAGCTGGGTCCTCTGCTCAGGGCCCCACAAGACTGAAGTCAAGGTGTCAGCCAGGCTGCACTCTGATCTGGAGCTCCAGGTCCTCTTCCAGGCTCATTCAGATTGTTGGCAAAATCCAGGTCCATGTGGTTGTAGGACTGAGGCCTATGTTTTCCTGATGGCTGTATGCCAGGACCATTTTCAGCAACTAGAGGCCACCCTGGGGTGTCTTTCTGCACAGCGTGGCAGTTTGTTTCCTCAAGGCTAGCACAAGACTCTCTCTGCAATCTGCTAAAATGGATTCTTGTCTAACATAATGTAACCACAGGCATGACCATCCCATCATCTTTGCCATATAACATAATCTAATCACAGGGGTAATAGCCCATCCTATTCAAAGGTCCTACTCACACTTGAGAAGTGGAGGATCACACAGTGTTTCTACACCAGAGGGTGGGATTCTTGGGTGTCACCTTAAAATTCTACCTACGACAGACAATGACAAGGATGGCCTCAGTGTCAGATGAACACTGTGGGGCCCGCACTCACCCAGGCTTCCTCCATGATCTCTCTGCGTGTATTCTTTATTCTTACTCCTACACAAAGGCTTGCCTGGTGACCAGAGATATGGCTCCTAGAAGTTGGGGGCTTTTATCAACAGCTTCAGGACCAGAGGAGACAATGATTCTTCCTCTCCAGTTAGGAAATCCTGCTGAAGGATTCAGATTGGCTTGGATCACCTGGCCAGGCCTGGGAAGCAGGATGGGATCAATCTGTGGCCATGGGGGCAGAATTGTTGCAAGAAATGGGGTAAAACCAATAGTCTCTGCATTAGGGGATACTGAATCGCACAGACATTGGAGGATACCAAATCACACAGATCCCTTAAATCTTTTAGAGTTAAACTCAACATGTCTAAAACCAAACACATCAAATCCCCTCAAAATCCACACCCTGAGATTGCTTGATTGAACCATTCTTTACCAAATTTGCCCAATTATCCCGGAAACCAACTCCCTTCTCCTTTGCCCTCAGCAACTTTATCCCCGCCTTCCCCGCCTTTGCATTCTTTCTGTTGCAGATTAGGGTCTCAGGAGTCAGATATTGAGGCAGCATCTAGCATACAACGTGTTTCTTATCAGGATGCAACCTTGGGATTAGCAGCCACGTAAGCAGGAAAAGAAGCAGGAGCGGGCAGAGGGAGAAGTTGAGCTGTGATACACACCCGATGTCAGCCTTGGCTGATGGAGTGGGCAGCTCTGGAGTTAGAATGGCTCTTTAGTGTGGAGCCAGATTGGGCTGAGATGGCAAGTAGTCTGTACTCCCCGATTGACCAGTCATTGCACATGGGCCACTGGAAAAGGAGGTGCCCTTGGGTGAGGTGGTTCTCTGAGCCCCTCTAAAGCACCGAGAGCTGAAGGGTGTCCACCTACAGCCCTCCTGGCAGCTGGAGCTGCAAGACCTCCTTAACTGGCAATCTGAAGGGTGCATTGCAATCCCCACCACCCTCCCTCACACTTATGCCCCCTGTCCATTCCCAGAAAGATCATCTTAGGTTCTGATTTTTTCACTGTCTTGTCTACTCGGCTCTTTCCTTGCCTACCAAACCCTAAATCTTTTCTGTTATCACGTCAAATGACTGTTCAAAAACTCTTCTTGGCTCCCAATTTCCAATGGGTTCACGTTCCTAAATCTTCGCTAAGCTCTGAGGTCCTTTATAAACCAACTCTAACTAATATTTCCAGAATTTTCTTCTATTTTATGTATCAACCTTCTTCTTCATCACAATATGGAGTTTCTGTTCCCTAAGCTGGATTGTCCTCACCTTCTCTTTTTCCTGACATTTTTCTATCCCCTCTCATCTTCCTCCACCATATTCTATTATGAAAATCCTACCAATCCTTCAAGATCCTACCATAGAAAACTTTCCTCCAGGTGCCAGCCCCATGGCCGAGTGGTTAAGTTCACGCATTCCACCTCTGCGGTCCAGGGTTTCACCAGTTCAGATGCTGGGTGTGGACATGGCACTGCTTGTCAGGCCATGCCGAAGTGGTGTCCCACATAGCACAACCAGAAGGACCTACAACTACAAGATACAGCTAGGTACTGGGGGGCTTTGGGGAGAAGAAGAAGAAAAAGAAAAGATTGGCAACAGATGTGAGCTTGGGTGCCAATCTTAAAAAACAAAAACAAAAACTTTTCCTCCATTGATGATCATGGGCCAGAGTAATCTCATCTTCCCCAGAAATGTGAAATCCTTATTTTGGCCATCATTAATTCTATGTTCCTGATTTAACACCATGTATTCTAGGTTATCAATTACTGTGTATATTCTTAATTTAAATCTCCCTAAAGGCAGGCCCTGAGACAAGGACTTAGGGGCAAGTGGTCTACTTGGAGGGGATCCCAATGAGCAAGGGAGAAAGCCCTATGATGTGAGTGTTAGCAAGCAAGTTACTGTGTGAGCACCTGGAACTCAGTCCCACCCGGAAACCTCTGAGGAACCATGTAGACCCAACCCAGAGTTGCCCACTAAAGGACAGGGAGCCTGGAGCCTTGACCCAGTGACTACCATCTGGCGTGCAGGCTCCGGGAGGGTGGGCTCCCCTGAACTTCCGTGTTGCATGTGCCTATGGAGGAGCAAATCAGAGAAAATCCTTAGGCAGAGAACAAAAGAAGGAGCTTATAGTGGGAAGCTGTGGGTGTGCTGGGAATTGTGGACCGCAGAGCAGGTAGATTCAGAAAGGGCTGGAGGGGTACAAGGCAGGGCATCAAAGTGTCCACTCGCTCCCCACCTAGACGATAGACAGCAAATGCATTCTTTCTGTGTTCCCCACAGCAGTGGGTTTACACATAAAGAGCATTCAGCAAACAGCCATTGCTGTTGAATAGTGTCTGGGAAGAACACTCCTCTGTTTTCCCTTACACACACACAGAGCAGTTCCACAACCGGATGTGTGAGAGTTTGTCCCACGTCAAGCAATTCTGCCACATCAGCTGGGCTTCCTATGATTCAGTTCAATTCTGACGCAAACCAGAGTTAGTGCAGACTCCACAGGTTAAGGGCTCAGTCCCCCAAGACTGCTCCCACTTCAGACGCCAATCACAAGTCCATGCTGTTTCTCACTGATGGGCTATAATTGGGGTTCCCATGACCCCCTCTGGGATTCAGTAATTTGCTGGAATGGCTCACTGAACTCAGGGAAACACTTATTACATTTACCAGTTTATTATAAAGGATATAATTCAGGATATGGGTGAACAGCCAGATGAAGAGGGACATAGGGCAAGATCCAGTAGGGTCCCGAGCACAGGAGCTTCTGTCCCCAGGAAGTTGGGGTGTGCCATCTTCCCAGAACATGGATGTCTTGACTAATCCCAGAAGTTAGGATCTTTATGGAGGCTTCATCATGTAGGCTTGATAGATTATTAACTCCACTTCCAGCCCCTCTCGTTTTCCCGGAGGACGGAGGTTGTGGCCGAAAGTTCCAAGCTTCTAATCATGGCTTGGTCTTCCTGGTGACCAGCTCCCATCCAGGAACCCACCAAGACTCTCCTCATTAGAATGAAAGTCTTTTATCACCTAGGAAATTACAAGGTTTTAGGAGCTCCGTGCCAGGAATTGGGGGCAGAGATCTCTGTATATAAATATAGGCATATATTTTCCATTATTTCTCAAATGGATGTCTTGGGGCTGGAATAAAGCCTCTGAAGTCAGTGGTCTCTTGACTCTGCCATTTTATTGGTGTCCTTCCTTCTTCAGTCTCCCCGTTCTCATCCCATGATACCGCCTTCTGCTGATTTACCTCCTAACTCTCTGAGCAACCCTTTGACTTCTCCATTCCCTTTCTCTACCATACATGTTGCCATTCTCTGCATTTATCCTAGTCTCTTTCCTTCCTCTAAATGTTGCTATTGATTGATCTCTTATTAGTACTATTCATTCATTAAACTGGTCCTTTCCAAGGCTGGGCCTTGTTGAGAGGTGGGAAGAGCACTCATGGGGTTTATGTCCTATTGTTGACAAATCAACAAAGAGAAATACAGTATAATGTTGGTAATTAAAAATAAGACAGGTTAAGGAGATTTAAAAGAAAGGGAGGATATGGGCCCATTATTGATCGAGTGACTAGGCCAGGTATCTCCAAGTCCATCCATTTGAGTAGAGACCTATCTCTATTATTAGTTGAGAAAAGTGAAGTTTGAGGAGTGATTCATCTGACGTCACACATCTAAAAACTGTGACAGTTGGAATTTGCTGCCAGGCCTGTTCATCCATGCCCTAACTTGCAAAAATTGTCCTGAGCCCTTGCAAGTGGAGAGGGGCAGGCATGTAGAGGTTCAAGTTATCTCTTACAATGAAGGAAAGGGAGAATTTTCTCCTGGCTTTGTCTTCAGAGAACATAATGCCTCTTAATAATTAACTACTTATGTTTAAATAAGATCAAGAAGTGTTTACAAGTTCCAAATGATAAAAGAATTGATCATTTCACCCTGAGTCTACCTGCCATTAAAGAGAATGAGACGAGGAACGAGCAGGAGCAGGAACGGGAGTCCATCCATGTCTCGGACGTCAGGCTCACAATGGAGCTGACGAAAGAGCTGTTACACTTGGACAAGGTAACACGGGGGTAATATGAACCCTGACTTCCTCTCCATATGCCATAGTCTGGCATTTGGGGCCTCAAATGCAGCACATGAGAAGTCCTTTAAGTTTCCAAGCTTCCTGGTTATATGATATTGATTAGGTTTTTTATATTTTATGTCCTGTAATTTCATTTTCAGGCTCATAAACTGTATAGCACCAAACATAGGCTGTTTCAAACATAATGAGACTTTTCAAAACCTTAAAAATGCTTCTGGTTTTCTTCAGCATCATTTTACAGTCACTCTACCATCTTGTATTTAAACGCTTTGTAGGGTAGTTTTGTTGGGCGATTTCTTCAGCTGGTATATGTGGTGTGCCTTTCAAATTGCAGTTCCTGCTTCCATCCCATCACCCACTGACAAGTCAGGACAGGCCGGGTCTGGTTTTAGTTTAGAAAGATGATATTGTGTGCAGCAAGTTCAATTCATTAACAGCTTGTGCTGAGTTTTATTTTAATGTCATGGGCATCGAATGTTCCATTTGAGTATCCCTATCAGGAAGCATCACACCTAAAAGAAGTGCGGGAGACAGAAGAGGAATCAGGAGCTCAGCCCCTTCGTGGAGAAAGGCTGTGCCCTTCACCAACCCTGGGCTTCTACCTCAAGCCACCGTGAGGAGGACTTGGCAGACAAGGTCATGAGGAGAACCAGGCTGGGAGAGGCCATCGCCCCAGGAGGAGGGACAGTTCAACTTCCTACCTGTACTTTTATTTCTTGTTAGCACCTGTGCCCCTGCAGATCAAGGCTGATCCTCTGGTTTCTCCCTCTTGGCTCCCTGAGCCCCCAGGCTGTCAACGAGCCCTGGGCCTCGAGCGGCTGTGGTTACATACTTCCCTAGGTGTGCAGAGAGACATCTATGTCACGCTGAGAGAGACAGCGAGAGCGGGATACCTGGCCTGGACTGTTCAGCCACCGAACAGAGACGAGAGGCAAAGTTCTGTATTTGAGGTTCTTGTCCCATAGTCGAGAAGGCCCTTGCCTTTGAGGTTTCCACGAATAAAGGATATTCTGAGCTCTAGAGAAGGCAGCAGAAGCAGCCCGCCGCCTGGCACAGGGAATGTCAGCGGCGCTCCGCTAATGACATACGAGCTGTTGACAGTACTGCCAATGTCTGAATTAAAGTTTATGTACTGACTCACGGAGCGAAGAGGGAACTTTAGAGTCAGGATGTGAAAGTTCTTTTTCTTTCCACGTTGGAGGTCATTACAGGTGGGCCCTGTTCCTGGCTGCCTGGCCAGCCCCGTGGAGAGTTGGTCCAACTTGAGCAGTGTTATTTATTGCTACTTCAGGTGAGCTTCCTGCTGACAGCCCTCTCAGTTTTCATCAGGGAGACGCTAAACCAATTAGCAAACAGAACACAAATCGTGCCTGTTACTCACACTTCATTCCAAGAGTCTAGCCAGAGTCCTACTCACCCTTCCCTCCCTCAGCTTCTCACCTAATCCATGCCATGTCCCAAGTTGTCATCTCCTAACTATTTCCCCTTGTTGTTGACCCCTCCCCGGCTCTCCCATCACCCCCATTCTTGTCCTACCGTTATCTCAAGGCTGGATACTGGAACAGTCTCCTGCTTAGTGCGTTTGTGCTCACTTGATGTCTCCTGCCCACCTATCCACCCCCCTCACGTGCATCCTCCAGATACACTGGCCTTACCAGCTTCAGGCCCCTGTACCTGCCTCTGCTCCAGTCCATTGCTTCTCAAACTTGGCTGGCCATTGGGGTCACATGGGGAGATTAAAAACAGGGATACCCAAGTCCGCCCCAGTGATTCTGATATAATTGGTCTCAGGTGCAACCTGGGCAGGAGTATGTTTTAAAAGTCCTCCCTGTGCTGAGAACGTGCATCCAGGGTTGAGGACCACATGTCCTAGTCTGAAGTTGGTGCATCCTTCACCAACCAAGCCTTTAGGGTCTTTCACAATGTCGCTTCCTCCGAGGAGCCTTCCAAGCCCCCAAACCAAATCCATTTCCAAGTTTTAGTCCCTCAGTGCAATCTTTTCCTTCATGACCCTACTCACAAGGCACAATTAAATATTCACAAATGTCATTTTCTTGTTCAACATCTATCTGTCGTTGGGCCCAGGTGCCAGGGGCCACGTCCACCTTGTTAAGTGCCCAACACGTAGTGGGCATTTCAGTGTGAACTGACTGAAGGAATGACAGAAGCAAGATACAGTTCTATCTTGGGTATCAGAGGATGCAGATTCAACTCTGTGGACTTGCTGTGGCGTGTCTGTCCAGATAGCCAAGAGATGGTCATGGGTCTGGCTGTGTGATCCTGTGCATGTACTTTGTGAAACTGGAGTCGGGGTAAAGAGAGAAACATGAAGGGAAGAAAGGCTCAGGCAAGTAGAAACTGGAGGCCAAAGCACCTGCTAGTGAGATGTGCACTGAAAAGAAGCTAAATGTGAAGTTAAAAGTCTCCAGTCCCAGCATCAGCAAGCCCAGTGCATTTGCTTTACTGTGAACACGATATTTCAGCTATCAAGTCAATGTGATTTTTCCAGAATACTATCTTGTCTATAACTGCAGCTTCATATACCCCGTAGCACACATACACCCATTTTTGAGAGGCGTGATGCCCTTTAGAGAATGTACATCCCACATGGACATTAAGGCAGATGGGGAGAGAGGAAGGGGCTGCTTTTCAAGGAGTAGCTGGCATTATGATTTAAAGTGCAATGTCTAGTCTCAGAAAGACCTAGATTCAATTTTGTTTCTACCAGGCGCTTCCTGTTGGCTCTGGCCAAGTTACTCCATCTCTTTAAGACTCGGCTTTCTCCTTCATAGATTGGATCAGCTTGGCAGAAGTCTTGGGAGGATTAAGCGAGCTCTCCCAGAGGACTTTATCTCACTGCCTGGGATAAATGGTCAGCAGTCTCAGATAGGGAAAAGCCAGCACGGCACGCAGCAGGTTTTGGATCCTGGTGCGGTTGATAATGGCAGCAGGCTGGTGCAGCACGCTGGTAGAGCCCGTGCTTCCTGGCCGTGTTTCTGATTAAGAACTGCTTTCTGCTGTCACAGTTCGAAGGCCAGCCGATCTGGGGCGGGTGGTCTGCAGCCTGCCATTCTTCCTTTGAGGGATCCCGCCCTGCCGCAGTCAGAGTAGTGCAGAGGGATGTCGCTGCAGCATTAGAGACCCACCGATTCCTCTCTGCTCCCTTCCCTTACCTCCACCCCCCACCTTTCATCAGGCCTAGAGTAAGGAACCTTCTCCATCAGTTGTTTCCGAGGCTATGGACAGAGTCAGTAAGATGCAAGTATTCTGGCTTCAAAGCTGGCTAACATGGCATTTAAAGTCAAAGGTCAAGTTTATTCCTAGGTATTTTATTCTTTTTGTTGAAATTGTAAATGGGATTGTATTCTTAATTTCTCTTTCTGCTACTTCGTTGTTAGTGTATAGAAACGCAACCAATTTTTGTACATTGATTTTGTATCCCACAACTTGACTCTATTCCATTATTATTTCTGAAAGTTTTTTAGTGGACTCTTTAGGGTTTTCTAGATATAAAATCATGTCGTCGGCAAAGAGTGACAGTTTCACTTCTTCTTTTCCAATATGCAATCTATAGATTCAACGCAATCCCTATCAAAGTTCCAACAACATTTTTTACAGAAATAGAACAAAGAATCCTAAAATTTATATGGAACAACAAAAGACCCTGAATAGCCAAAGCATTCCTGAGAAAAAAGAACAAAGCTGGTGGTATCACACTCCCCGATTTCAAATTATACTACAAAGCCATAGTAACCAAAACAGCATGGTACTGGCACAAAAACAGACACACAGATTAATGGAACAAAATTGAGAGCCCAGAAGTAAACCCACACGTTTATGGACAGCTGATATTCGACAAGGGAGCCAAGAGCATACGATGGAGAAAGGAGAGTCTCTTCAATAAATGGTGTTGGGAAAACTGGACAGCCACATGCAAAAGAATGAAAGTAGACCATTCCCTTACACCATGCACAAAAATCAACGCAAAATGGATTAAAGACTTGAATATAAGACCCGAAACCATGAGACTTCTGGAAGAAAACGTAGGCAGTACGCTCTATGACATTGGTCTGAGCAGCATATTTTCAAGTCCCATGTCTAACTGGGCAAGGGAAACAAAAGAAAAAACGAACAAATGGGACTACATCAAACTAAAAATTTTCTGCACAGCAAAGGAAACCATCAACAAAACGAAAAGACAATCTAGCAATTGGGAGCAGACATTTGCAAACCATGTATCAGATAAGGGCTTAATATCCAAAATATACAAAGAACTCATACAGCTCAACAACAAAAAAACCAACAATCCAATTAGAAAATGGGCAAAAGATCTGAACAGAGATTTCTCCAGAGAAGATATACAGGTGGCCAACAGGCATATGAAAAGATGTTCAACATCATTAGCTATTAGGGAAATGCAAATCAAAACTACAATGAGGTATCACCTCACTCTGGTCAGAATGGCTATAATTAACAAGACAGGAAACAACAAATGTTGGAGAGGGTGTGGAGAGAAGGGAACCCTTGTTCACTGCTGGTGGCAGTGCAAACTGGTGCAGCCACTATGGAAAGCAGTTTGGAGTATCCTCAGAAAATTAAGGATGGATCTACCATATGATCCAGCTATTCCACTGCTGGGTATTTATCCAAAGAACTTGAAAACACAAAGGCATAAAGATACTTGCACCCCTATGTTCATTGCAGCATTATACACAATAGCCAAGACTTGGAAGCAACCTAGGTGGCCATCAAGGGACGAAGGGATAAAGAAGATGTGGTATTTATACACGATGGAATACTACTGAGCCATAAGAAATGACGAAATCCGGCCATTTGTGACAACATGGATGGACCTTGAGGGTATTATGCTGAGTGAAATAAGTCAGAGGGAGAAAGTCAAATACCATATGATCTCACTCATAAGTAGAAGATAAAAACGACAAAAAAAAAACACAAAACACATAGCATTGGAGATTGGACTGGTGGTTACCATTGGGGAAGGGGGTGGGGGGAGGGCAAAAGGGGTGATTAGGGTCACATGTGATGGGATGCACTATAATTAGTGTTCGGGTCGTGAACACGATGTAATGTATACAGAATTCGAAATATGATGTACATCCGAAAAAAATAAAAATCAAAAAAATAAAAATAAAAAATAAAGTCAAAAGTCAAGTGTTTTGGAAGGAAAACCAGACCCAGTTACATACTGTGCTTACAGGCATCAACATTTAGACTCTTTCTAAACACAAAGGTCTATTTTTGCACTTGTCATCTGCACTATTCCATTTAAGCAGGGAGAAAACAGGCCGAAGCCTAAATAGACAAGATCTTGAGGGTGGATCACAGCCCCATGACACCCTTCTATGGTGAGTGCCAGAAGAATGGCACGTGGACATGAGAGAGCATGGATACGGTGAGCAGGAGAGCAAGCATGAGCAAAAGTGTTCATATGTGTGCATAAGTGCATAGCTATACCTTGGGCTGGCTTCCCCCAGAAGCACACCTCGAGGTCAGGATTCAAGTGCAAGGAGTTTAGCTGGGAGGTGACCCCAGGAATCCCTGGTGAGAGCAAGGGGACATGAGGAAGGGAAGCAGCCACCAAAGGTCTGCTATTGAGCCCCAGTGGGAAGGGCATCTCAGCCCCTCAGGGGAAGCGCAGGAGATGGTATAGAGCACACTTGACAATGATATTTTTCCACACACTTCCTGTCTGTCCTTATTTCTGGCCTGCTGTGTGGCCCAGAAAAAGCCTCAAGGCAGAGGCTCGCAGGTGAGGGCAGCCCCTCTCCTTCAGCAGGTGGAGTCGGTGCTCCTGGGAAATGGCGTGTGCTGCGAGGCGCTGAGGAGGCTTTGGGTGGTGAGTGCTGCCCACAGGCCCCCTAGGCACAGGCAGAAGCAGGCACAGCACAGGCACAGCCTTTGTTCCTGCGAACGAATGGAGCAGCGAGACGAGGTGGCCTGGGCCTCTCCTGCGTGGGTCATCCATTCTTCATTCTTCTTACTGCAGCCTTCTGTGTATTCATGAACCCATCCCTTATGTGACTCTGGTTTTCTAGCTAAAAGAAAACAAAGCCAGTTCAACATTACACTGGGGAAGGGCCTTACTTTGTGCTAAATCCCTTCTAGCTTTTGGGTGTTTGTTTCTGAAACCAAGACCACAAAATCATGGTCTTTGTAAAGAAACATCAGTGGGGCAAAGGGAGGGGACAGGAGGAATGCGTGCCCCAGGCCACTGAGGGCTTCTCCAGGGGCTCCTGCAGCAGGGCAGCCACCCCGAGGCCTCCCAGGGCCCTGTGAGCCCCGTGCGGCAGGCTGCACTCAGATCCTGGGCTGGCCTGGCTGTCACAAAGACTCTGCAACTCACACCCCTACTGGCTATCTTTCAATTTGCAGTTTCTATATTAGTGACCTTTCTAAGTCTCAAACGAAATAAGGTCAGATGACTTTCCTTAACTCCCTGGAACAATTTTGGGAAAAACAGTGTTTTTTTCTTATATTTTTCTAGGATATGATGAAGATCTAAGAGCTTTCCTTTATAAACCAATGCCTAGTAAAAATAGACCCTTTTTTTGGTGTACTATTCCATCACTGTTAACATATGTACAGACCCTGTAGCCCCCAGCACACAATCGAGATGCAGGGTAACCATTTTACAACTCTTTGTCTATCTGAAATACACGCTTACTGTTTTCCTCCTTATTTATTTTACTGCATCTTAGGAAGATATCTATAATGAACCTATGTTTTTCCTGATCTTATCGCTTAGAAGCCAGATGAAATTGGAATGTAACTGATAAAAATAAGTTGGTTTAAAAAATAAGAAGTGGGGGCCGGCCTGGTGGTAAAGCAGTTAAGTGTGCACGTTTGGCTTCAGTGGCCTGGGGTTCGCCGGTTCAGATCCCGGGTGCGGACATGGCACCGCTTGGCAAGCCATGCTGTGGTAGGCATCCCACATGCAAAGTAGAGGAAGATGGGCACGATGTTAGCTCAGGGCCAGGCTTCCTGGGCAAAAAAAGGAAGATTGGCAGCAGATGTTAGCTCAGGGCTAATCTTCCTCAAAAAAAATAGAATAAAATAAAATAAGAAGTGAAATATAAGGGTTTATTTGATAGGGCAAAAGTTATGAGAGTGGGAAAGAAATAAACCCTTGGAAATGTTCTCTCCACCGTGTCCAAGATCAAAACAATTCGGCCTGTGCTGGGGGTGGTCTGGGCTGGGTGTGGGGAGCAGTGGTGTCACTCTCTTGTTTACGGTTTCGAAGCCAGACTCCTTATCAACCTTGGGGGGCTCTGTGCACCCAGCTTCGGTTCCAAAGGAAGCTGAGAAAGTTCTGGGCACAATGTGCTGCAGAATCAGGCACAGATGCTGACAATGGCTACTTCACCAGAGCCTCTCATGCAAAACCAGGTTTTTATGTAACTTGAAAAGCATGACACTAACAGAAAGCGTCATTCATCTTATGAGTTATGGTTGGCTGTAAAATAGAATGAAGAATTCTCTTCCTGTGAAAGACAAAATGTTTATCTTCTACGTCTTTGGTATTCTTTCTTTTGGACTGTTAAATTTGAATTCTCATCTTCACCTAAGCTTTATATTTAAAATTCTATCAGAAGAAGAAGAAAGTCCAAGCTTCCTATTTTAACTGTTGTTGGCCAAAATGGCCCATAACTGAAACGTTAAAGGATTGAGCCACACTCCTTCAGGCTGTCATTAAAAAAAAAAAAAAAATCCAGCTAGTAAAGTCCGTTTGCGGTTGCTCCATGACTTGTAGGAAACCTCTACCAAGAATATGGAGGAGGCCTTGGACCCACAGGGGGTGTGGGCTGCGCTCCACCCAGCTTTGCCACCAGCTCTTCCTCTGGTCTTACGAAAGTCACCGCCTGGGTGAGAACTTCACTTTCCTTGTCTGTAAAATGAGAGGTTCGAAACAGATTATCTGTTCAGGTCTTTTCAGCCTCTGAAAGTGCAGATCCTGTACTATTCTCAGCTTCCTTGCTTCCTTCCTTCGCGTGAGGAACAGCAGGAACTGCCTGTGGCGCGCTCTACGTGGAGAGCTGTGCCAGACCTCATTTAACCCTCAGTCTTGGCCTGCAAAAGAGGCATTATTTCTCCCTGGCTCTAAATGGGGAAACTGAGGCTCTGTGAAATTAAGTCCTGCGCGTTAAATTGTAAAGCCCGTAAGCAAAAAGGGTGGACAGAACTGAAGCCTAGGCTCCCTGTTTATAGCACTCTGCTTTGCTGCCACCTTTTGCCATTCAAAAACAGATAACAGAAAGGAAATGACATTCCAAGGGCACCGACCCAGGATCATTTATTTCCCTAAGGCGCCTCAGGCATCTAATGTACCTCGGGTTTAGAATGAACTCCCTGGGAGGGTCCTCCACCTGTGGGGGATTCTTCCAGCAAGTTCACATGCTCTGAGCGCGAACCTCACGTCCATGGCCCGTCCCCACGGCAGCAGCTCTGAACGCTCACTCGACTACAAAGCCGGTACTGGGGTTTGATGAGTTTGGGAAGTAGGCAGAGGGAAGCAAAGACTTAGAACATCTCACAAACAGAAATATGGCTGGGACAGAATATTCATACCCCAGGACACCCGCTTAGAGGTTAATAGGATTGGATCAGGCACCCGTTGTGTCAGTTTTCTCTGACTCTTGCCGCTTGAGAAGGGTTTGCAGTAAGTGGCAGCAGAGACAGCGGAGGATGAAGGAATGGAGCAAGCCGTAGGGCTGAGCGTCTGGTGAACGGCTTCAGCCAGAAACATTTTTGCTGTTGTTTTAACACCTGCTGTTAATTTGTTTCAATTCAAAAAGTGCTTATTTAGTGCAAAAAAAAAAGCAGGCTATGAGAAATGTAATTTCATTTTCACAAAGTATGTGTATACTCTTTGTTTTATTGGCTATAAAATGCCATCAATTATTAGAAGCATTATAGTTTTATGTGCCATCAAAGGAAAAACATTACCAGTTAAATCTGACGTGATTATTTCTTGTCCCTCAGCATTTTTATTTTATAATTAATGAGCTTTTAAACTCTTTTTTACACATAGATTTTATCATATATCATTCTTTTATGTATGAAAAAGAGACAAAATAGATTAAATAAATGGGTGAATGCTTTTCTAAACCTGTTCACATTCTGAGTTTGGATCTTTGGGATGAGCTTTCAGCTCAGACGCATTCATGTTCTTGTGAGGTTGGTTTATTTGTTTGTTTTTCCACACAGTATCATCCCCCAGGCCATTGAGAATATTGAGAATACAGCCTTTCTTCAAAGGATGTCCCACCATCGTCTTCAATATTTTCTTCTAAGCTGACGACATTCATTCTATGAACTTTGAGGAGCATGTTCAGGAAATGACGATGCTGTCATTACTACTGCCTGGCTGACCAGAATGGCAGGAAAAACAAGAAAGATCACTCACACAGCAGGTAAGGGTGTAAATAAATTGGCAGAACTTTCAAAATAACAATTTGACACCTTTAATTGCCCTAAAAATGTCCAGAGGGGCCAGCCCAGTGATGTAGTTGTTAGGGTCATGAGCTCTGCTTCTGCAGCCCACGGTTTGCGGGTTTGGATCCCAGGAGCAGACCTATGCATGGCTCCTCAGGCCACGCTGTGGTGGCATCCCACATAAAATAGAGGCAGCTTGCCATAAATGTTAGCTCAATGACAATCTTCCTCAAGCAAAAAGAGGAAGATTGACAACAGATGGTAGCTCAGGGCCAATCTTCCTCACCAAAAAAATAAATAAATGAATAAAATGTCCAGAGCACCTGCTTTCTTCTAAAATCTAATCCCTCAACCTCACCTCTCATGCTTTAAACTATTACCATCCTGATCTATTGACTGTCCTCTCAATTAGCCATCTTTTTTGTGCCTCTGGACCTTTGCAAATACTGTCTTCATCTAGGATAGTGTCCCTCCCTCCTGCCGCCCCGTCCCTGACTCACAGATACTTCTGTTGGTTCCTCAGTACTCATTTGTCACTAGCCCTGGTTATTTTCCCCTTGGGTGCCACCCCCATCCCCAGTGCCTGGTGTAGGTGTTTCCTCTCATCCCCCACCCTGCCGTAGTATGATTCCCTGAGGATTTGTCTGCACCCAGCCCTGGCCATGCAGGCTCTGCGGGAGAGGCCTCCTGGCATGTTCACCACCACAAATTGCCTAAGTGATGGCGTGTGCGTAGTAGGCTTTCAAAAACATTTATTAATGACTTTTAAAGTCTTTGGTGATTTTAAAAAGCATTTGTTTTAAATATATGTTATAAATAAATATATAGTAAATAAACATAAGTGACATAATACATAATAAAAATAAATAATGTATAATATGCACTTACGCACATATATAAAAATATATACTCCTAGCAACAAGTGAGTAAGCAGTCACCTTCTGCTGAGCCTCCCTGCCCAAGACTCGTTTTCCAGAGGGTACATCTTTTGGCCAATACTGTCTGTAGTTCTTATCACAGTTGCTTCCTAACTTGTAGCTTCTGCCGCTTCCTGTAATGTAAATATTTCCACCCTGGTGGATTTCAAGCTTCCAGTGGGTTAACAACTGGCTCATTAAATTCCTGAATATTTAACAAAGATAGACAAAAATCCATTGATCCTTCACCACGAGAGATATCTCAGTACATTCTCTCTCCTTGCTTCTTCCTCACAATCCTTGATAGTTACAGTATTATTCCTTAGTTTTATCCTTTTGCTAAAATTACAACTTTAAAAAACATCCTTATGCTTTTATCCTTAGTTTTAGTCAGCTAAGCCATCATTTCCCATCAGTAACTTGAAACACACTGCTTCTATGCAAGGAAAGGCTATTTCCTGACCTTTCCCATCCCCCGTGGAACTTCTGTCTTCTGGAACTTCTATCTTATTTCACACCATCCAAGTTATTGGCATCTGCCTGCTATTTTGTACTAACAATTAACTTTCCATGATTTGCTCAAAGTTTGGATCTATAATTTGAAAGCCAATAAGTATAATTTGCATTTTGTGTTTACAAAAATAATATCGACTCCTAGACCAAGTAGTGTTCTAATATTACAATTTTTTCACTGTGGGTCCAACGCCAATTAAGAGAAATTTATCCTGAAATACAATTGAAATTGTTTCTCTTTTGTCGCATTCCATTGATTGTTTAAAATCATGCCACTTTTTAATTCCCTTCTATTTGGAGCATGACTTTATTATTTAGTTTGTGTTTGTTTTTTTCTGGAGTTTTTAATTGCTGTTCTTGTTTCTTTCTTTTTTCTTTTTTAAAGATTGCCCCTGAGCTAACATCTGTTGCCAATGTTTATTTCTTTTTCTTCTTCTTCTCCCAAATTCCCACCAGTACGTAGTTGTACATTCTAGTTGTAGGTCCTTCTGGCTCTGCTATGTGGGACGCCGCCTCACCATGGCCTGATGAGTGGTGCTGGGTCCACGCCCAGGATCCGAACTGGCTAAACTCCGGGCCACCAAAGCAGAGCACGCGAACCTACCCACTCGGCCATGGGGCCGGCCCCTGTTCCTGTTTCTTGTTGGCAAAAGAATAATGTGTCTCCATCATATTTTCAAGTTGCTCCATCTTCTCAGTCACGGAGTCCATTATATGGCTTTCTTCCCTTAACACCTTTTTAACTGAGATGCTCCCTCCCAGAGCCTCTGTCCTTCAGACCTAACCTCAATGATTCTCCCAGATCTACAGGCCAGTTGTCATCCCAGGACTTTCTTTTGCTTCCCTCTGCTAGAGTCCATTCTTTCCACTGTTCCACACACTTCTTTATTTCTCTGGGCTACATTGTTACCTTCCTAAGAAAGGCTGTGTATAAAATGAACTTTGGAGATTCTTATGGTTAATTATTTTAATTTTGGCTGTCTACTTACCTGATAGTTTTTCTGAACATAGAATTCTACATCCAAAATGATTTTCCTTCACAATATTGAGTGCATTGTTCCACTGTTGTCTAATATCCCCTACTGCTAATGAGAGGTCATTTTAACCTTGTGTTTATTCCCTGTCAATGACATTTTTCCCTCTTTACTTTAGTGTTCTATAATGTCTTGAGGAAGTGTCTTGGATTTAGGAAGACTCTTCCAAAGGGTCTTTACATTAGGACAGACACTTGCCCTTTTGTAATTTCCTAATTTGGAGAACAGAAAGAGAACACAACAAAAACCATTGTTTGATTTACTTGACCACCTCGGGAGACACATTTTGGGTTGTTTTGTCCTGGTTTGTAACTGCTCAGTTCTCTTTCTTTCTTCTACCCGTTTTGCTGAGGTGTAACATTCACCCTGAAAAAGGCACAAATCGTAAGTGTGCAGCTTGCAACTTCTCCTCAAGGTGAACACACCTGGGTACCCCACATCTGGCTCAAGATAGAGACATGAGCACACCTGAAGCTGCCCTATTCTCCTTCCCAGTCACTCCTCGTCCCCAAAGCAACTGTCGTTCTGAGCTCTAAGCGCCGTAGATGCGTTTTGCCTGTCTAGAACTTGACGTGAGTGGCAGCATACAGTATGTACTTTTGTGTCTGATTTCCTTCATTCAACATCACTTTTTGAGTTATCCATATTGCTGCCTATAACTGGAATCCATTCATCCTAAATGTTGTGCAGTGTTCTATTCTATGAATATATATCTTCATTCTGCTGTCGTTGGATATTTGGGTTGCTTTAGTTTGGAACTTGTTATGGGCTGAATTGTGTCCCCCTAAAATAAAGCCCTAACCCCCAGTACCTCAGAATGTGACTGCCTTTTGACATAGGGCCTTTGAAGAGGTAAGTAAGGTAAAATAAGTTCATTAGGGTGGGTGCTAATCCAGTCTCACTGACCTCTTCATAAGAAGAGGAGATCAGGACACAGAAGGGACAGAGAGAAGACCCCTGAAAACACAGGGCGAAGACGCCATCTAGAAGCCGAGCAAAGAGGCCTCCTAAGAAACTAATCCTATTGACACCTTGATCTCAGACCTGTAGCCTCCAGAATTATGACAAAATCCAGCTCTGGTGTGGAAGTGCCCCAGTCTGTGGGACTCCGCTGTGGCAGCCATAACAACGGATACAGAACTATCACAAATAGTGCTACTGTGGGCTTTTTGTATACGTCTCTTAGTGAATATTTGTACAAATTTCTGCTAGAATATACCCAGGCGTAGAATTGCTACGTCCTGGAATACGTGTATGTGCAGTGTAAGTAGATACGGTCACCGAGATTCCCGAGGTAGTTTCTTAATGTGCTCTCACCAGCAATGTGTGAGGATTCCCACAGGTCCATCCAACCAGATGCTTAGCCTTGAGCCTCCCCTCCACCTGCAGCCTAGGTCCTTCTCCCTTGTGCTGACGCCCGCCTCCCCTAGGTCCTCATCGCTGGGTGCTCCCACACGCCCCTCTGTGCCGTCTTATCTTACTCAGATTTGTTCTAGTTTTATAAGTCCAGACGTTTTTCCCCTTTCTTCTTGATTTACTGATTGCCTTCATCTTAGGATGACTTTTTCCCCTTGATAAAGCTTACTATCCTGACTTGGGCTAAGTGACAATGAGTAGTTATGAATTAATCAGACAAATTATCCGGTGCAACCCTCTAAGGTGTTGATGGCCTTATCCTTGGGTAACATTCACATTAAAAGTTGACATTTAGAAATCCTGGGCAGTCTGATGCAGAGCTCTGACAAGCAAGAGACACTTTTGTGCTTGTCAAAGTCATGCTCAATAAGCAGCTGACTGTCCTATGCATTGGGTCCCTTCTGGGCATGGATGGTGTGTTTATAGATCTTTGACTTCTCCCAGATATGAATTTCCTGTTCACATTGACTGGCATATTCATTTTCATGCTTCATGCCAGCATTTATTCAGATGTCCAAGAGGCTTAAGATAGAGTGTAACGCCATTAACACCACCAAAAGAAAAAATCTCAGCTGCAGTAGGCGATGTTGCCCGTATTCCTCCCAGATCAAGGCAATCCTGCTCACAGGGATGTGGGAGTAGGTCCCTGGGATGAAAGGAAATGTGTAAGGGAAGAGACAGCTTCCTTTAAAAGCCTGTTGCCTCTGGGAGCAGTTTACTTGAAGAATGACTCAAAAACTATAGAACAAGAATCTGCTGTGTGCAAAGCTCAGATAACACAGCTAAAAGAGCTAGATAACGCATGGGACAAACGGCAGGAACTGACCTCGGTGCAGCCCTGGCATGTAAGGAGCATGGCAACGTGCCTTGCAGGTACCATCATTATAGCCCTCACACAAAGCTGCACATGGCACTGTCTTTTTACCAAAGAGGAAGAAACAAAGTTCAGAAAGGTTATATAACTTACCCAAGGTTATACACCCATTAGCATGTGGAGTTAAGGTTTGAGCTCATGTTCTTTTCATTCTAAACATTCACTGGTATTTTAAAGACTTGAAGAAAGAGTTACTGAAATAAATGTGGTGCTGTTCAAAGGAAATAAATGTAAAATCCTTCACTTTTGTTTAAAAATACACAACTGTATAAGTGCAGGAGGGGATGAGTTGGAGCTGACAACATTCCCAATACAAGCCTGCAGTGTGTCACTACCACCACTTAAAAATTTGTATTGTCATCGTACTCAGTTTTGAGTTTGGTTTTCATAAAACCGTATTCTTTCCTTAGGAGTTCATATAGAGAAGTGGATCAGCACAGAAGATCTGCTGGCTAAACACTTGTTTCCAATATGTGTTAGTTAGGTGATCTCGGGCAAGTACTTCTCCTGTCTAAGCCCCAGGCTAATAATCTATAGAATGGTAAGAGTCGTAGTTCCTAATTCACTGTATTGTTGTAAGGACTAAGGAGTTGAATGTTTAGCACAATCCATGGCACATAGCACTTGATATGTGTTTGCTTGTGCCATTATCCCACCTGGAATTTCTATCCTAGTTACATAGCCCACACACTAAGAATTAAGAATGGTCCTGAGTTGCTTCTACAAAAAGCTAAGTGAAGGTTGCCACCTGGATCTTAGTGGCACTAAGGAGCAAAGACTGATAGTTAAAAGACAGAAAAGAAGAAAGATTATTTTCTTTTTTTTCTTCCGTCATTTAACAGATATTTCTTGAGTGCTCAAAACATGACAGGCACATTTGAGACCCTGTGAATAAAATGGTAAATGTCCTAGTCCATGCCCTCAATGGACTTCATTTTGATGGAAGAGTCAGGCATAGACCAGGAAATAGACAAAATGAATAGGATGGTTGTAAATTTTAAGTGTTATGAAGGTGCTAACAGCAGGATGAGATAGATGATAATAAAGGGATGGACTGCATGAAAAAGAGAAGTCACAGGAAGGTTTTTTAAAGAAATTGCAATTAATCAGAGACTTGAAGGCTGAAAGAAGGGCAGAAACATGCCTGGTGGAAGTAACAGCGTGGGCAAAGGCTCCCAGTGGAAAAGAACTTGGGTTGTTCAGGAAGCTAAGAGAAGAATACGCACAGTGAGTGAGGTCAGAGAGCATGTAAATGGGGTGGAGACGATCTGACGGCGCCCCTGGCCGGGTGAGGCATTTGGACTTTATTTTTAGTGCAATGGAAAGGCATCGAAGGGCTTAAAGTGGAGGCTGAGGTGAGTTGGGTGACACAGCTCAAGCAGAGTCTGGATTTGGGGGAGGTTGTAGTGGAAGCATGTGGCAATTTCTCTGGAGATGACAGTGGCCTGGATAGGTGGTGGCAGCAGTGGGAAAAGATGGGGGTGGGTGTATGAGTTTCGGACATGCTTTGGAAAGGAAATTGACAGGAAAGATTATGTTGTTCAACCATGAACAGGACTTGTAAAATCCAGAGCTCTCTGCCTATTTAAAGGATGGATAGCCATCTGAGAAGAATGTTGTTCCGTCAAAAGGTTTACCTAGAGAGGTTCTTAGAATTTTTCTAGTGTCAGTCTAGGATTATTGAACCCCTCAAATCCTGTATGAATCGGTCATTTGGGTTAAATATCAGAATCCTCTTACAATATTGATGATAATAGAATCACATATTAAATCAACATATGGAGATACTTTAAGGATAAGTTAATTAGGCCTCTCAAGCTATCTTCAGACATTGTCAAGTTCTGGGAAGTAAACAAATGTTACTTATTTTCACGACTTCTATGAAAAGTCATTTTTGACCATTCTCTAATTCTTGGGTCAGAACTATAATTGGAGCTTAGATCAGTGTTTTGTGGCCTGAACTACACATTAGAATCAGTTGCGGATCTTCTAAGAAAAACAACACGCCCAACACTGTAGAGGGTTGTGGGGGGGGACTAAACTGGGCATTTTTTAGTCTTTTTGAAGACTTCACAGGTGATTCTAATGCAGTCAAGGATGAGAAAAGTGCTGCAAACCTTTTGAGGCTGTATTGTTTAATTTTGAGAACTTTCTCTTCCCAAAATTGCAGGTCTTCACTTAAAAAATATACACATGTATTAAGTTCCAAAAATGAAGGAAGCATGTAGAAAGAGGGGGCCACAGTCCTACCTCCTTTCCACTGGCCATGGATGGGGAGGTGGTGGGCATCCATACCAGCGGGTGCCTGCAATTTTCTCCGTCCTGATGACCTCAGAGGAGCTGCCCAGTAGCTGGACAAGGCCGGTGCTGGTGTACCTGCCCCACTGGCTGAACTTCCGGGACGGCTCTGCCCAGCGCTTTCAGTCTGGCCTTTATTTGTCATCTTAAAAATTTCCATTTCAACTTTTAGTCCACAGATTCTCCAACTTGAGCACTTCTCAGATGAGGATGGTGATGAAGAAGAAAAATATCCACCAGAGCTTTGCAGACCTCTTTTAGAAACCCACACACAGGGTGAGTATGATCTAGGCACATAGCTGAGCCCTTTGTCAACACGAGGCCTCGCTCCAGCTGCACACTGCCTGGCTCGAGAGCAAAATGGACTCACCGTATTAGAAATCGCCAAGGTTTATAGAGTCAAAACGTGGACGTTTACCGTACACATTAACAGAACTTATTCCACAGGCTTATAATAAATCTTTACAACCACATATGGCCGAGTTATAAACATCAGCTGGGAAGAGCACTAGAAGCCAGCATACAGAAAGGTGTCTGCCTGGCTTGGAAGTACTTCAGACTTTATTAATTTACTTATTTTATCGAACGGTAAATTTCAGATGTTGGAGTCAAGTTACATCACTGGTGATGTGAGGTGGAGAAACTAAAATGGCTGCAAGAAAAATAATGCAACAATTAGTTCACTTGGTACATTCATGGGGTGGAGGGTACAATTCCTAAGACAAATGAAAACAAGATGAAACCCAGGGAATTCCCCGTGAATTCCGCCCTTGTGCCAGGCAGGTGGATGGGGGCTGGTTCTTTCTGTTTGTTGTGGTTCTGATACCTCCCTGTTGAAATAAATGAGAGGTTGGACTGGATTTTAACCCACTCTGAAATGTAGAAAATGTAATATGGAAAAACAGAATGGACGTGCCCCACCTTTCCCCCAGGCACCCGAGCACTAGCCAGTGCAGGCTGCCCTCCTGTTTCTCTGACACCTGCGCCCCTGGGCTTTGCTGGCACGGGGACGAGGGAGCGGGCCCACTCCTTGCATGAGTGAGCCTGCTTGTGTCTATTTACAGCTGAAAAATGGAAAACTAGACAATGCAGCCCCAGCTTTGCACACAAAGCTCCAAACTCAAAAGGCTCCTTTTAGTTTTAAAACATTGTTTTGAAATACTCTGAGTGCTCACAAGCTGGGTGTGATGGTGTCTCTCTTTGGAAAGGAAAGGACACTTGTGTTTTGCACGCACCCCTTCCTGCAGCAAGTGCTCTCTCCGTGCACAATGTTGCAAAACTATAATGTAAAGCGTCACCTTGACAGGAATAGATTTTCATGTCAAGCATCTTTGCAAGACTTTTAGGGGGAAAAATTTCTTAGACACTAAGAGATCTAAACTTGTTCAAACTGGTTATTATTCAGAATCACAGTTCCACTTTTACCTTCTGACATTCTTTTACTAGAGAAATATAAATGTGGATTTCTTTGTTTTCAAGACTACTAATTAGTTGTAAAGAACTTCCCTTTGGCTTTTGAGCTTTCACTCTAAGACAGACAGCGTCCCCTTCATTGGAACGTGTTTGAAGCTGGCCGTCCAAGGCGGGACTCTGGGGCTTGGGAAAGAGCAGAATTTAAACCATGGCTTTGGGAGCCAAACCCACAGAATCGCTTGTTTACAAAAATTACATTAGCCCTAGATTATATGCGTGTAGAAGATATTTCATATTTTTTTCTGTTTACCTTGAAAAATTTGTGTTAATTAGATAAAAATAAGATACATTTTAAAAGTCTTTTTCATATGCTATGTGTGAGACTCCCCAAATTATTGTGCCCATAAAGTGAGCTCAGAACCATAAAAAATAAACATGATATATACTCAAGCTTAACATTTTTTTTCCCTTTTTCTCCCAAAGCTCCCCAGTACATAGTTGTGCATCTTTTTTTTGTTTTTTTTTTTTTGAGGAAGATTAGCCCTGAGCTAACTACTGCCACTCTTCCTCTTTTTGCTGAGGAAGCCTGGCCCTGAGCTAACATCGTGCCCATCTTCCTCTACTTTGTATGTGGGACGCCTACCACAGCATGGTATGCCAAGCGGTGCCATGTCCGCAGCCAGGATCCGAACCGGTGAACCCCGGGCTGCCGAGAAGCAGAACGTGTAAACTTAACTGCTGCGCCACTGGGCCGGCCCCTCAAGCTTAACATATTTTGGAAGGTGCATAAATGTTAATATTACTTTTAAAAGTTTAGAAGGAAATGGATTCTCAAAAATATAAATTACTAGAGAAATTTTAAAGGGAATAAGGAAAAGATGGCTCTGTTTGCTTTTCTCAAATAAAAAATGATTTTGTTTGTAATTTGAAAGGATTATAGTATTTTTAAAACTCTATTTGACTGAATAGTTAAAAGCTAATAGATACATACTACGAAATAATGTGCACTGATTTAGGGTAAACATCCATTTACCAGTGGTGGGAATAGGCTGGAGTGCTCCTGCTTCCTGCACAGAGACGAAAGCCTCTGGGGGCTGGCCTAGAAGAAAGTGCAGAGAGAGGGCATCGTTTAGATTAGAATTAAGCTAAGTATCCAAAGACTATCCTGTGAGTCCGGTGGTTCTGTCACCACGGTGTCTTGCCAATAAATTTGATCCATTTATTTAATGTGGGCACAGCTTAATTTCAGGAAATAAAAGTAAAATACAATACCATATATTATTTCTAATTATGGCTCATAAGCATTAAAACAAAGCATGCATTTAGAAAACACTATGCCTAAACTTTGAGAGAGACTTACACTGTTTTTAGGTAAGTAAAAATGATTACAAGACAATTATTACATGACAGATTTATTAAAGACATCCTCACTGTCTTTGGGTCACCTGCCCCTGGCACTGTTATACAGCTCACACACTTACTCAAAGGGCCTCCATAGTGGATGAGCTAAGCACCAAGCATTCTGGAGTTTTCCCATGTAAAATTTGCAGAAATCACAACAGTTATGCACTGTAATGATTCACGTTATAAATTAAACACATGCTGTACATATATGTTGTCAAAATGTCAACACTGGTCATTTAATCTTCATGTTATATGGTTATTTTTGAAATGAACTAATTATAGTTTCAGTCGGTCGATTTCCTTAGAAGTTCAATGTCTATTACACACCACCTCGTCACACTTCAGCCTCTCCCCACTGCTCTTATCCTAACTTGGAATTTCCTGGATGGGGCTGTTTACCACAGGCTCTAAGATCTGTAATCTGTAACATGAAGGAGTTTTTACGTAACATCCGAGAACTTTCTCCTCATTATGACAGAGACAAGACGGAAGATAAGACGGAATTAAACACAAGTCTTTGCTAACAGGATTCTCCTTTCTGTATCTTAGAGTTGGTGACATTTAGCTTTTTGGAATCTCTGCTGACAGTTAGGTCACGTCATCAACAATACTCAGAGACTTCAGGCACAGGCATTTCCTTCAAAGTCACGGTAAGGGTAATCTTTGACTTTCACTGAATTTTGAGTGGCAGCTCTGTCTGTGTCAAGACCTTTTGGAGATTCTCCCTCCAATAAAAATCCCTCTATTGCCAAAGAAAGCACCTGCGGAACTGAGGCCAAGTTCTGTTAAGGGAAGGGAACACGCGCATCCTGCGGGAGAAGGTGCACCGTGTCTACACCGGGAAGGAACCACACCAGTCTGCAGGTTTTGTTATAACCCATGGATCAGTTTTGTAGATTTCAACTATTTTTGGCTCCAGAGAGATAAAACCTAAGTGTACAGTACCAGGCCTCTATGAGGGGCACAGAAATACCTGCTGGCTGACTGATTTAGGGCAAAACTTTGAACATGTATTCATTCCAGTCTTCAAACCATCTGGAGGGCAATTCTGTGAGTGCAGATACTGGAAGAGCTGGTTTCACAGACAGTCTGAGACCAGGCTTCCGCCTTCAGTGTCAGCTAAGTGTTGGGGGGAGGGGAGGAAGGGCACAGAACGTTTATATTAAATTCTATTCCTCTCTGAATAAGTCCTCCCCTCTCAGCCAGGTGGAGAGAGGCTCCTAAAGGCAGCCCTGGTGTAAAACACGTGCTAAAATAAGCAGACCTTTCAGCTGGTTCAGTCTTTACACATTTTCCTTCTCTGTATCCAAAGCCTTCAATGGAGAATCGAGTCACAGGTGACGCAAATGTGTGTGAGAAAAAGTGGAGAAAGAGTGGGAAATTAACATGTGTGTCACTGGACAGCCAAGGAGCCCCACCGTGGAGAGGTCCTTGGGGAAAACTGTGGGGCACCATTGATTTGTAGGGGCTCTCTCTCGTTTAGAATTACAGCCCCAGAGCCTACACCAGGGGCTGGCCCATAGAACGCACTTAATAAATACTTGTTGAATTGAAAAAAATTGATAAAAAGCCAAGTGAATATTTATATTGATTGATTAATTCATCTACCCACTCTCTTAAAAATATTTAGCAGATCCTAATACATATCTAATCTAGGAGATATTGAAGAACATGGAAATAAAAAACATGGTCTTTGGGCCCTACAGAAATCCCTAGGGAGTTGGGGTGGAAGGATGAAAGAGAAATGACCAGATACAGTGCATGTCTATTGGCATCCAGAGCGGTCTAGAGACTTCCCACAGGATGTATGTGAACAGAGTCATGAGGGGCTCCTAGAATGGTCTGCAAACATTTCAGAATTGCTGGAGCACAGGATGGCTGCGACAGTGGAGCTCAGCTTCCTGTGCCTGTGCTGCTGTGCCTTGCTGGGCTGGAACGGACTCCTGCCCTTCTCCAGTTGCCAGCTTCCTACTCTTCTTCCAAGCCCTAAGTCAGATGCCACTTGTGGTGACGTCCTCTCTGGTATGTCTCTAGTATCCTCTCACGTGTGTAGAGAGATCAGATCACCTGAAAGGTTAGCAGAACCCTGGTTCTCAGACTTGGCCTCCCACTGCAGCTGCCTAGGGAGGCTCAAATTACTGAGATTGTGACTTAATCGGTCTTGGGTGTGGCCTGGGCCTGGGGATATTTAAAAGAAGATAGCTGTTTTCAGTCATGCCAAAGTCCATGATTGTTCATCTCCCCCTTTTATTTTTCCTAAATTTTCCATGGAAAGCAAAATGGCTTATACTTTCTATCACTTCCACAGATGTGCCAAAAGGATTTACGACAGATAAAAGTGCTTAACATAATTTGTGTTTTGGAGGAATATTCTGCCTATTTTAAATAATTTGCTGTTCAATTTTTTATCTCCCCAGATCGACCACTGGGCCTCTGTTCTCTGGGAACTGGGCTTCTAAACATCTCTTCTGACCATTCTTCAATCATTTATAAAAGAAGATGCAAGTGTCAGGTAAGTGAGTCTTAAAACATAAATCCATAGCTTGGAATTGGCACCCAACTCATGCCAGAAAAGAAAACATTTATTTTCTGAGCTAACGAGCAAATCGCAAATGAACAGCTCCTTCCTGATGGTGTTCAAGAGGCACAGAAACCCAGCCAGACTTTTGAGATGGCTCAACCTGGCCTGGCCGCACGCCACAGTAGTATATCAGCTGAGTCTGGAGAGACTGGCTGCCAATGACACCACCATGTAGACAGAATAGAACTGATTTGTTCAATGGAAGGTTATGTTTGGAAACATTCTGCCCTGTTTTGGCTGCCAAGCCTCTGGAGCCAGCTCAGTCTCTCATGGGTATGGGATGAAGCCCAGCTCATAGAACACAGGTGCAGCCTGGCTTCCGCGCCTGCTCCGGGCCCCAGTGAGGCGCCCCTGTGGTTTCAGCGGCCGATATGACGTGTGTTCAGCAATCTGGAACCTCCTAGATCTAGTGCCGAAAGATCCTGTTCTGAGTCATGTCAACTCCACACCTACTTTCCTTACAGAATTTGGGGCACAATTCCATGACCACCTACTGACTTTGAGGTTTGTCAGCCGCACAGTGGGATAAAAAGAAAAAGGCCGTAAGGCATGAATTAGCACGATGTGAAAAGAAAAGTCCATAAAAAGAGTCCAGGGTGTGCGGAGGTAGGAGAATGTGTTCTGCGGGGGAAGGGATTTTGATCTGCTGAGAGACAAGTGCTGGGCAGACGGACATTCCCGTCTTTTTCCAAACAGCTACCACCATTTTCACTGCAAGTGGCTGGTGACGGAATCCCACAGGCCTCTCATTTCACTCCAGCAGTCTTCAGCCGAGAGGAAGTGAACTTGCAGCAGTTAGTGGCAACAAACTAGGTTTTCAAAGACAAACATTAATATTAAAATTTTAGCGAAGTGCTTCCAATTGCATCGACATTCAAATCCATCTTCCTTGAGGTCTGGATGCCGCCAGCAATGCTCACTTATCCCTAGGGCAGGACAAGGAAAAATTCTACCCGTTCTCCCTCAAGAAGGTTTTCCTTGGGTCCAGGTTTACAATATCCGGTTGCAAACGTTCTTCCGGTGACGTCCTTCTGAGCCGAGAGGGCTCCTGGCAGCACTGCCTGGCCAAGGCCTGTCTCTGCTCTGCCCACCCCGGCTGCGAACCACCAGCCTTCCAGCACATCTGGGGAACGTGATGAGGGGGCCAGCGGCTCTTTCCTCCTGATTCACACTCACCCACCCGCACCTGGACATTTAAATGAGACACTTACAGAAGGAAGTGGGACGGCTTCTCTATAATCTAAACCACAGACACAAGGACGTGAAACGGCTTGTCCACACATACAGTAAAATAACACACAAAAGTTTGCTTGCAGGAAACCAGGAAGTGGATCCATGTTGAGATTTGCATTTACATGAGCACACTGTTTATTTTTTCTTATTAGAAAAATGAGATGACAAATGTTAGATTTTGAAAAGTATAACAATTAGTATAAAAGAAATAGAAAATTGCCTATAACACTTCCCTTCAGATAATTGCTATGATTTTTTGGATATATGTACTTCTATATACGGATCAATAAGCGAAAATTAGAATCATATTTGATAAGCAATTTTGAATTTAGTTTTCAGTTTATATTTTTTCTGATTGTAAATTTGGTTTGTTTTCATTATACAAAAGTAAAATGTTGCAGAAATAAAAAGCATAAAAGGAATAATCTCTTGTTATCCCTCCCATTGCCGTCTTTGAAAGCTTAGTTCATAATCTGACAATTATTTTTCTCTTTTCCAGACATACATATGGTCTTAAACTTTGGTCCTGAGAGCTTCCCATGTCATTAAATAGTATTGGAAAATCCCGTGCTGGTGGTGACGTGTGCATCCTAGAGCGATGCAGCAGAATTAGTTAATCCCTTCTCCTATAGAGTTTGTTTCTCCAGTTACGTTATTTCACACCCTTGGCTATTACAAAATTTGCTGCCGGAAAGACCCTTTCATCTTTGGCCTCATTGCTGATGGTTTTCCTCGGAATAAAGTCTTTGAACAAGAATTAGGGAATCACAGGACAAGAACTTTTTTTTTTTTTTAAGATTATGATAGTTTACAACCTTGTGAAATTTCAGTTGTACGTTATTATTAGTCATGTTGTAGGTTCACCCCTTCACCCTTTGTGCCCTCCCCCCACCCGCCCTTTCCCCTGGTAACCACTGATCAGTTCTCCTTGTCTATATGTTAACTTCCACCTATGAGTGGAGTCATACAGAGTTCGTCTTTCTCTGTCTGGCTTATTTCACTCAACATAATACCCTCAAGGTCCATCCATGTTGTTGTGAATGGGACGATTTTGTCCTTTTTTATGTCTGAGTAGTATTCCCTTGTGTATATATACCATATCTTCTTTATCCAATCATCAGGACAAGAACTTTCGATCCTCCGATATCTATTAGTAGGCTCCCTTCACAGAATATGAGCACTTTCTATGTTAAACATATATATTTTATTGTAAGTTTAACCATTTACAATGTTTTAATTTGGTTAAGATCTTTTTGACATTTTGGAAAATTAAATCTCCGCATTACTTTTCCCTTGTGATTTCTTTCATGTGTGGAAAGCCCTCCTCCAACAGAAGAGCAGCTAGACGTTCACATATTTTTCTGTATGTAAATTTTTTAATTTTGGTTTTCACTTTTTTCACATAGCCTCCTAATCCAGGTGAAATTTACTTTGGAACACATAATGTGAGGATGTTTCTTTTATTTTTCCAAAATGGATAAGTAATTGTTCAGCAGTGATCTTTGAAGATTCTTGTATTTCCTGATAGGCGGCATTGCCTTTAGCACACATTCAATCCAGGGCGCTCATTTCTGGTCCATTGGCTCATCATCGATGTTGCACCGTGTGACCTGGTTTGACTTTTTCTACCTCACAGCATAGTGGCCACGCAGGTGGGTACTCAGATTAGACGGTGCTGTGTAAAATCTGCCAATAATTCTGTGACTTCGACAAACTCTCTAGCCTCTGCCAAAAGGGAGTAGTTTTGGCCTCTTCTGCATATGGTTGTTGGAAGAAGGGAAATGGGACAGCTCAGGCAAGACAGGGCATGGTGTCTACCGCAAGTCCGTTACAAACAGTAGCTGCTGTTACTGTCTCCACTCAAGCTGCATTTCCTAGCTGCCAGGAGGAGCCACTCGCAGTGTGCTTCCTCTTGTTCTTTTTTAAAAAAATAATCTTGGCTATTTTTGCCTGGCTATCTTTCCAGAAAAATTTCTTCGACGCTTTCAAAAGAAATTCCATTAAGATTTTGATTAAAGGTATCAAGCTGACACATTTGTTTGAGAAAAACTGACATTGTGCCATAATCTGTTATCCTCTGTACCATGTCTTTCCAATTACTAAGATTTTATGATCTTTGAGTAAATTTTGTGGTGTTTAATTTTGCTTTTGCGCATTATTCTTAAAGTCATTCCTTTGCGGGTTTTTTTTGGTCTTTTTTGCTAGGGTGATTCATTTATTTTCCCGTTACGTTTTTGAGTAAATTATTGCTTATACTTGGAAAGCTACTTACTTTCAGTATATTTGTTTTATATTTAGCAATATTATCCTATTTTGGTATTAGTTCTAAAATTTTAACGTATTTTTCAGGCTTTCTAAACATTCAGTTACCTCATCTTCAAATAATAATAACTGTGTCATCCTTTCTCCAAAGTCCACGGCTCTCCTCCAGGGTACGGATCCTGTGGGATCGGCTACAGTGTGCAGAGCCGCACTCAAAACAGTGGTGTGAGAAGTCATCCTAAATATCGGGGGATCAAAGTAGCCTTTTTTTCACCTTCTATCTCTGCCACATGCTGAGTCATCTTGCATCTATGCTTCCCTGTGCCTCAGCTTATTCATCAGTTTAAGGCAAATATTAAAAGCACTTACCTGAGAGATAACTCATTGCTGAGTCACTGATTAATTATTGCCGTAACTCACGCTGACTCTGCCTCCTCCTGCTCTCCTTCCTTCTTACCTTTACCCTATGACATGTTCCTTCCACCTAGAATTCTTCCGTCTTTCTTACAGCTGGTCCCTCGGGTGGCCCTTGTTCCTGGGCCAGTTTTGACTGTCTCCCCGAGCCTGCTCACCTTTTCCTCTCTTGTCAAAGGACAGATGTTACCTGTTAAGATGGAAACCTCCCCCTGAAATTTAGTTTGACGCTGGGGCTTAAGAGAAAGAATTGAAATCTCTTTGTGGCGCGAGAAATTCAGAATTGTGGCATCTTGTAAAGGTCTTCATGCAGAAAATTCTGGAAAGACTTGGTCTGGCTTTGGACCCAATGATTTAGGCAACTCAAGGATAAGCTGTGATGAATTAGCAGAGGATTTTCAGTCATGACACTGCCACATATTAATATGCTAGACCCTGACCAAAGGCAATGATCACTGTAGCATTCATAAGCGTTTCTCTTCCTTACCCGTTTCTACTAATTTCTCTCTAGAAATAAGATAAATCAGAATGTATTGGAGCATTTTGGTCTAGGTCTGTGGCCACATATGGACATGATCATAGGTTATCTTTGTGATTCTCATCTCATGGGAAACAAGAGTTATGTAGCATCGGCTGCGAGATTAATTCAACCCTGATCTTGTTTCACTTCAGTTTAGCAATTCCTCCATGGTACGTCAGTTCATCAGTCAAGAACATGAGAAAGAGAGATGACAGCAAATTGGATGAACCCGAGAGGTGGATATAATAATATCCATATTACCAGGTTTTATGTTTGAGCCTAAAAGTACATTCTTAGATAAAAACACTCAAAAGTTGTGGTAATTCCTCCAGGTGACGTGGTTTGAAGAGAGCAGTGAGGGGCAGGTGTTGAGACCAGGTGGGAGAGGGACCTGGACATGCGGCCCTTGGGACCAAGCACATCTCAAAGGCAGCCTGAGGCAGTGGTTAAGTGGAAACTCGGCTCCCTGGTTCCCACCACTTACTGGCTTGTGGTCCCAGGCAATTTGCTTATCTTCTTTGTGCCTCAGTTTCCACATATGTAAAATGGAGCTGATATAAGATACATAGGGTTTACAAGAATTAAATGAGTTAATGTGTATACAGGGTAAATATACACATACTTACAGCACATACCCTGACACAGAGTAAGTGCTATATAAGTGTTTGTTTAAAACTTCAGTGAGGTTGCAGGACACTACAGGGAGTGCGTAGGTCTGGCAGAGACAGGGCGGGGTTGGGGTTTTCTGTCTTGTGGAGGCGGTGGTGAAGGTGGAACTGAGGAGGATCCAGGGGGCCCAGGCATTTGCAGTAGATTCCCAGTGAGGCCTTGGGTCACCCGTATACAGCCCTGGGAGGTGAGATCAGATACAGCTTTCACGTGAGGAAAGGAGGCTCCGAGAGGTGGGGAGAATTGTCCAAGGCACACATGAGCAAGTGGTCAGCTGAGGGCATGGGGACAGGGCACAGTGATAGAACTCAGTGGGACAAAGAGGAGCCTGGATAGTTCTCCATCACGCCCAGCCGGGCTGGGAGGTGCGTTTCCAAAACAAACAGAAACCACCCTGTTGCCAGTAACACTGCTATTTCACAGCAAGAAGAAATGAGCACACACAAGTTAGGAAAGAGGTGCGAGGAGAAACACCACGGAAAAAACACTTTTCTTAATTTTGTTCTCTCATTGTGGAAGTCCAAAAGAAATACTTGTGAAGAGAGAGAATTCCACTAAATATCGAAGTACGTAATTTGTATAGACTGAGTTACATGAAAAATAAATCTCCCTTCACTGTCTAAAAATGAATTATATTTATTCAACAATAAAGTAAAATATGACCCATTACAATATTTATGTATTTTTTTACACTTTTTGGAGTGACAATTAAATTAACTAAGCTGCGAATCTAAATTTTGCTAACTCAACAACAACAAAATCCAAACAACCCAATTTAAAAATGAGTGAAAGGCTTGAATCGACATGTCTCCAAAGAAGATATACGAACAGCCAGTGAGCACATGAAAAGATGCTCAGATCACATAATCGTTAGGGAAATGCAAATGAAAACCACAGTGAGATACCACCTCACAGCTATTATAGGCCGGCTATTATAAAAACAAACAAACAAACAACAACAAAAACCCGGAAAATAACGAGTATTGGTGAGGATGTGGGGAAATTGGAACCCTTGTGCATCGCTGGTGGGAATGCAAAATGGTGTAGCCGCTGTGGAAAACAGTATGGCATTCCTTAAAAAAATTAAACATAGAATTACCATATAATGCGGCAATTCCACTCCTTGGTATATACACAAAAGAACTGAAAGCAGGCACTCAAATATGTTTTTGTACACCAATATTCATAGCAACAATATTCCCAATAGCCAAAATGTGGAAGCAACCCAGTGTCCATTGACCTATGAATGGATAAACCAAATGTAGCACATGCATACGCTGGAATACATTCTTCAAAAGGAAGGAAATTTTGTTATATGCTACAACAGTGATGAACCTTGAAAACATTACGCTAAGTGAAATAAGCCAGACACAAAAGGACAAATATCATATGACACAGGGTAAGTGCTATCTAAGTGTTTATTATTTGTAGCTACTTATTTGACATACCTAGAATGGTCAAATTCATAGAAACAGAAGTGGACGGGTGATTTTCAGGGGCTAGTGGAAGGGCAGAACAGGAATTGATGTTTAATGGCTGTAAAGTTTCAGTTTGGGAAGATGACTAAGTTCTGGAGATGGATGGTGGTGCCGGCAGCACAGTAATGTGAATGTACTTGACACCAGTAAACTTTACACTTCAAAATGGTTAAAATGGTCAATTTTATGTTGTATATATTTTACCACACACCAACAAAATTCTCTGTACTCTAACACATCCCAGCTGCCACTTACCTGCCTGACTTTCTTGTAAATGTTCCACTGTCTTTGTGTGAACCTTGATATTATGAATTTTCCTCCAGCGAGAAAAGTATCAAGGAGACCTCAAGTGAGGCTGTTGAGAAATGTGTGAACAGATCAGCTCTTCATAAGAATCAAAATTATTCTCATATTGCTGCTCGTTCCTTTCAAGAATTTGGCTGATTAATTTATCTGCCTTCAAAGTTGTCTGCTTTTCAAGCTTCTGATTGCTATGTGTAAAATATCCAGTGCCATTTGCTCACATTTTGCCTTTAGTGGTTTTTAGGGGGAAGGGGAGAAGTTAACCTGGTGCCAAAATAAGAGAAAGAATAGCTGGGAATGATGGAGAATTTCAGCGCTTGGTGAGGAGAGTTTAAACATACCTAAAATGAGTAGGTTCGCTGAGCTTACTTACTCTGACTCAAAGCATCTACATTTAGAAATATAAGCTTACTTTCAACCCATTTTGAAAGCTGTCAAAGCATGTTTATGGCTCTCTCTATAAGAAAAGCAGCATTTTTACAGGTAATTTTTTCTTCTTAAAAAAAGCAGAATGTTGTGCTTAAATCAAGCCTGAAATCTAGCCTTGAGTAAAATATTACCCAAATGAGCAATTGCAGGTACATTTCCTTCTCCAGCACAGTGAACCAATCTTGGAAACTTAGAGAGCTAACAGAGCTCTTTGGGGAATGCCTCAAAAATCCCCAGGAAAAAGACCAGCAGAGATTGCCCCTTTTTCTTATTCCACCTTTTAAAATATCATTTCCTTCCCGACACTTAAAGCAGAGTAGTCACAGCAGGGGTTAGAGAAGCTCAGCTCCAGACTTTGAACTGCTGGAACTTCCCATGTGACTCTAAAGTCTAACTGTCTTTTAGATTTTAGTAGGAACAGAAATTGCTCATTTGGGCTGAGCAGGTGGTTTGTGGAGACGTGACGTCCTGGGGACCAGTGGGGGCAGCAGGGACGCGGCGGCTCCTTCTGTTCAAGCAAAGAAATCACCCAGAATGTCAACCATCCGTGTCCTTCCAGGCTTCTACTTTGGGGTGAAGGAGTAGGGGGTGTTGGTAGAGAAGAGTGGAGATTAGGAAAACTTGAATTCAATAATATGAAAAAGTTATTGGGAAACTGGACAGATGGATCCAGCCAAAAAAGACAACAAAAATGATACGGAGGGTATTTTCTCCCAAATAATCTTTTCTTTGATTTAAATCAACTTGTTCTGTGTTCCTCAGACCTACTATTTTCCTACTTCCAGTTTCTCTAAGCAGGATTTTAAAGATATGGACCTTTAAAAAATAGTGATATTGGCCATTATTTATTGAGCTCATACTCTGTGTCAGGCACTGGGCTAAACCTGTTATATATGTCAATTAATCCTCACAACAATTCTCTGATGTGGTTACTATTATGATCCCAAGTTTACCAATATGGACATTAAGTCTCAGAGAGTAATATAATGTTATATGTCAATTATATCCCCATAAAAACAAGCAAACAAAAAACCTAATATCTTTTTTAAAATGCAATCATTTATTTTGCTCACAAATCACAATTTGGGCAGAGCTTGGTGTGGAAGGCTCATCTGTTCAAGTGATGTTATATTAGCTGGAGTAACTCATGGGAGGCTGGAAGATCCACTTCTAAGATGGCTGTCTCACATGGCTGGCAAGTTGGTACTGGCTGTGGGCTGGGAGCTTATCTACGAATGAGGGCCTGGGGCCTCAGTCTCTCTCAACATGGGCCCCTTCATGTGTCCTGGGCTTACTCATACCAGGCTTACTCTCTCAAGGGTGAATTTCCCAAGAGAGAGCCAAAAAGAAGTCACATTCCCTTTTATGACCAACCATGGACATCATACAGCACCACTTCTACCACACTCCATTTGTAGAATCCTTCCCTCAAGGCTTCAAGAGGAAGGGTCATAGACTCTGCTTCCTAATGGGGAGAGGCAAGGTTCTTGAAGAGCATGTGGATGCGAAACATTGCTGTGATCATTTCTAGAAAGTATAATCTGTCATACCTGGTACCTTTGGGTCTGTGTTTCTACACGTCCATAGTAAGTGGGAGCTGAGTAGAGGCTGTGTCTTTAACTTGGTCATGATATTACTCGCTCTTTCTGCCTACCTGAAACTGAGTCTGATCATTAGTTTCACTTACCAGGCTAAGAACTCACACTGTGGTTTCCATATACCAGAGTTCAGAGGAAAGTGAAGTATGAGCCTCCTGCATTTATTAGGGTGGATTTGCTTTGCCAAGTTGTGAGGAACAGCTAGCTAAATAAGTAAGGAGTGGAAGTATGGGAAAGGTTGCTGTGACCCAGAGTTCTAAATATACTTTCAAAATGGTATTTTTGACTCCTGAAAAAGCAAAAAGTTAGCCAACACAATATTCAAGAAGAAGAACAAAATTCTTCAAAGTTAGAGAACTCACACTGTGTATCAGTGGGCTTTGCAAAATCAGATGCTGAAGGTAGAACTGTAGGTGACCTGGCTTAGTGGTGAAGGAATATGCTACTTCAGAGCCAAGCTGCAAAACTGAGGAGAGAAGTATCCTTTCTTCTTTTTTTCTGGCTGAAGATATTTAAGGTAATCTCTGTCAGGCCACTGGCTAACTACCGAGACAATAAAACAGAGACTTCAGAGACCACATAAAACCAGAAATACAGTCTTCACAAAAATAAAATCTTGAAAAGTCATTAAACAAATAAATGACTGCAGTCCTCGACAATCAACAATGAACTCTGAAGTAAGGAGGAAATCTGACTTCTAGAGTTGCCACAATATAGGATTCAAAATGCATAGTTTTCAAAGAAAAATTATAAGGCTTTCAAACAAACAGGAAAGTATGCCCATTCACAGGAAAAAATATATTGGCAGAAACCATGCTTAAGGAAGCCCAGCTACTGGACTTACTAGGCAAAGATTTTAAATCGAAGGTCTTGAATATAATAAAAAAAGTGAAGAAAACCAGAGAAACAATGTAAGAACAAAATTAAAAGATCAATAAAGAGATGGAAATTATAAAAAGGAGCCACATGGAAATTCTGGAGTTGAAAAGTACAACAGTTGAAATGAAAAATTCACTAGAGGAATTCAACAGCAGATTTGAGTAGGCAGAAGAAAGGATTAGAAAACTAGATTATCAGACAATTGAAACTATCCAGTGTCTGAGGAGCAGAAAGAAAAAAAAGTGAAAAACAATGAACAGAGCCTAAGGGACATGTAGAACACCATCAAGAATACCAACATATATATTATGGGAATCCCACAAGGAGGAGAGAGAAAGAAAGGGGTAGAAAGACTATTTGAGAAATGGTGGCCAAAATCTTCCCAAATTTGATGAATCCAAGAACCTCAAAACTCTAAGTAGGATAAACTCTAAGAGATCCACACTGAGACACATAATTGAACTGCTGAAAGATAAAGAATCTTAAAATCAGCAAGAGAGAAGCAACTCGTTACAATAAGATAGATAAACAGTCAATTTCTCAGCAGAAACCATGGAAGACAGAAGAGAATGAGATGGCACTTTTAAAGGGGTGAAAGAAAAAAACTGTCTGAAGAGTAACTATCCAGTGGAGTGATCTGGCTCTCAGCCAGGGGTTCAAGGTCCAGCTCAATAATAATATCATGTTAATGGTACATACCCTTGATATGATGTGATGAGAGTGGCACTTTACCTCTGTGGTCTTTCTGAAAAAAACAAAACAAAACATAATCCTAGTCTAATCATGAAAAAAACATCATATAAATTCCAATTGAACTTCTATGAGATGCCTGACTCCTTAAACCTGTCAAGGTCATCAGAAGCAAAAAAACAGAAACTGTCACAGCCAAGAGGAGCCTAAGGAGACGTGGCTAAATATAATGTTGTAACCTGGATGCAGTCCTGGAACAGAAGAAGGACAAGAGATAAAAACTAAGGAAATCTGAGTAAAGCACGGACTCATGTTAACAGTAATAATATCATCATCATCATCATCACTGTATCAATATTGGTTCACAAATTGTAACAAAGTACCATACTAATGTAAGATGTTAGTAAAAGAGGAACTGTACAGAGTATATGAGAATTCTCTATACTGTCTTCATAATTTTTCTGTAAATCCAAAACTGTTCTAAAAAAAAGATTATTTTACAAAAGCAAGAGAAAAGAGTAGTGATTATCAAATTTTATTTTACTTAAAGATTAGCTGAGGAATTTTGAAAAATGCCCATTCCAAAACTTTACCTCTTAGAGGTCCTGATTCAGCAAGTCTGGGATAGAGTGCATGAATCCTCCTTTTTAACATGTCCCCAAAGTGATTCAGATTTTGAAATGGAGTGTCCCAGAGAAAAACCCCCAGGATTACATCTCAGCTTTGGTTTCTCACATAATCTATGAAGATAACCGTGACTGCCCCTCATGCAGATAGGAGAGCAGTGCTGTGTTTGTGTGAAACTGACGTCTCCAAATCAGTTGTGGAAAGAGGCTTCCAGTTCTCTGGATCCCGCTGCTGTGAAAATCCAAAGTGGATCCCCAAATGGGGGCTGGGGTATTGCCACGGTGGGGCTGTGGATGGACTGTGGGCGGAAACAGTAGTCATCTGCCTGCATCTCCCCATGGGCTGAGACAAGCCTCTGCTATTAGTGTGGGGTTCAAGGCTCCCAGCTACCTTTTTCACTCGTTTCCTATTCCTTTATGTGAATTATACTCCAGCCAGATGAAATTATTTGCTGGTACATGCCACAACTAGAAGGACCTGCAACTAGAATATACAACTATGTACCAGGGGGGATTTGGGGAAGATAACACAGAAAAAATAATAATAATAATAATTTGCTGGTGCTGTTTCTCTCTTCTGTGACCATGAAATGCCATTCTCTTGGTCTTAATTGTTTCCCTTCTCTTGGTCGACTTCTGCTCCAAGATGCAGCAAAAACGTAGCCTTTCCTGTGGATATTTTTCCTGATCTTTCCAAAAAATGAAGGTGACTTTCCCAATGTGTTCTGGTGGCCAGTTGAAATATGCTTCTGGTAGCACTCATACCATTGCCATGTGGCTGACTTCGCTCCCTGTCTATGTTGGAGAGCAGGGTTCGTGTTGAATTGACTGAATTCATCTTTAGAATTGTAGTCCTTGGCATATCGTTTTGTCAGACCCAATGTTTAACGAATGCTTATGAATGGATGAATAGAATGTTGAATTCTTGACTCTACCCATTGCCCTTCAGAGGGAAGAGAAGAAATGCTGAAAAAAATCTAACTAATAATAACGATACCACCGAATACAACTGACTTGTGTGTGATATTGTACTTAATTGAGCAAGGAATCTGTGACAAATGAGAGAAGGATAAATCACTAGGGAGGCCTAAGAAAAAAATGACCATAAATATATCTCAGGAAGGAATTTGACACAACAATATCAAAAATGATACATGTCGTTATTAAGAAGAGTTCATTGGGTATCCTTTGGATATTGAAATAAGTCTTAATGGGGTTTAAAAATTCAGAACTCAAGAACAACTAGAAGCTAATATTGAAGGTTCAATTGTTTATATATTTTCTCTATAACTTTTTTTTTTTCTTTTCTGCTTTATCTTCCCATACCCCCCGTACATAGTTGTATATTTTTAGTTGCACGTCCTTCTAGTTGTGGGATGTGGGACGCGGCCTCAACGTGGCCTGACAAGCGGTGCCATGTCCGCGCCGAGGATCCAAACCCTGGGCCGCCGCAGGAGAGCGTGCGAACTTAACCACTCGGCCACCGAGCCGGCCCCTATTTTCTCTATAATTAAATTAGAAGCTTCTCAGGGGGAAATAACATTGTAACAAGCCTTGTGCCAAGTCCTGCAGGTACTTTGCATATTTCGAATCATGCAGTCATCCCCAGAAACTTGTAGGGAAAGTCTCCGCATCCCCAGTTTATGGTTATGAAGCCTGAGGCTCAGCAAACTTAAGCGGTGCTCAAGTTCACTGGCTGGTTAGAGGCAGAGCCAAGACTCACGCCCTGGCTGCCTGTACTGCTTACTGTGTGCTTCCACCCCCGTTGGACCCGGCAGGAGACATCAGGTTGCACTTTGATTACTCATTGGTTGATTAACCAGTTACTGCTAGCTCTATTAAGTATGATGTTAGTTGCGTTTTTGTAGATGCCCTTTATCAGGTTGAGGATGTTTCATCTATTCCTCGTTTGTCAAGTGTTTTTATTACTAAAGAGTGTTAAATTTTTTTCAATGCCTTTTTGCATCTCTTGAAATGCTCTTTAGTCTTGGTCTTACTCCATTAGTATTGTGTATTATTGATTGATTTTTATATGTTGAATTTACTTTGTATTCTTGGATAGATCCCACTTGGTCATGCTGTATAATCTTTTTTCATATGATGTTGGATTTGGTTTACTAGTATTTGTTAAGGATTCTTAGGTCTATATTCACTGTGATGTCTTTTTTGACCTATTGATTATTTAAGAGTGCATTGTTTTATTTCCACATATCTGTGCGTTTTCCAAATTTCCTTCTGTTATTAATTTCTTTTTTCTTTCAGTTTTATTGAGCTATAATTGACATACAGCACCATATAAGTTTAAAGTGTATAGTATAATGATTTGTCTTACATATATAGTGAAATGATTACCACAAAAAATTTGGTTAATATCTATCATCTCATATAGACACAAAAAAGAGAAAAAACTGGTTTTTTTTCTTGATGAGAACTCTTAGGATCTGCTCTCTTATCAACTTTCAAATTACCAGAAGCAGTGTTAACTATAGTCAGCGTGTCATAATTTACAGCCCCCATACTTATTTATATCACAACTGGAAATCTGTACATTTTGGCCATCTTCATCCAATTCCCCCACCTTGTTACTGATTTCTAATATCATTCCATGTAGTCTGAGAAAATAATTTGTATGCTTTCAATTCTTTTAAATGTTTTTGTGACTTGTTTTGTGGCCTAACATGTGGTCCGTTGCGGAGACTCTTCCATGCGTACTTTAGAAGAATGTGTACTCCGCTGGTGGTGGTGGGAATGTTTTGTAGATGTCTGTTATGTCTCATTGGTTTATATTGTCATTCGAGTTTTCTAGTTCTATGTTAATCTTCTGTCTTATTGTTCCACCCATTATTGAAATCTTCAACCATTATTATTGAATTATTTCCCCCTTTGACTCTATCAATTTTTGCCTCAGGTATTTTGGGACTATGTTTTTAGGCGTATATGCATTTGTAATCATTATATCTTCTTGATAGATTGACCCTTTTATAATATATAGTGTCTTTCTTTATCTCTTGTAACAATTTTTAACTTAAAGTTTATTTTGTCTGATTTTAGTATAGCCACTCCAGGTCCCTTTTGGTTACTGTTTGCAGGGTATATGTTTCCATCCTTTTGCTTTCAAGATGGGAATATGAACACTCAAATTGTTTCCATAATATGATGAGATACGAACAAAGAATCCACAAATACATAATGTATACAGCCATCAAAAAGGGTCAAAAGCCTTAGTGGATGCTGAACTTATACAGGTCATAGGAACTACAAAACCAACAGAAAAAGGAGCAAAGACCATGAAAGGACGACTTGCCAAAAATGAAATAAAAATTAAATATAAGAATAAACTGGCAACTTAAGTAAAATTAAAAAAACACAAATCAATGGTACTCAAGTGTGATCCACAGCTATCATTGATCCGGAAATTAAGGCAAATATTTAAAACTTTTGTAGTAGTTTGGCATTGCCTTGGTATCCAAAGGTGTCATCCGTGGACTTGTTGAATGTGAAGGTGCGGTCAATTGACATCAAACTCGCATGACTGACGCACGAGTGGTCCCACAGAGGTCCCAGTCAGGTGCAGCAGGGCCACGTAGTAGTCCACAGTAGAGTGGAAACAAAATATAATACTGGCGCCTCACCAGGGCTGGTTTAGGACACACTGCATTAAGGAAAGAAGGTTTTCTTTGTCAAATTATAAAGTTTAAAAAAGAAAAAAAATCCCTCAATACTGTCATTTTTGCAGATGAGCACTCCTACTGATAGTAGTGTAACTGCTATAACGATTAATGAAAGCAATTTAATAGCATTTATGTAGACTTAAAATTATCCATAACCATTGAGTGTTTAATTCTACTATCAATCTTATGGGAGTAATTGAATTACTGGTTAAGAATTATACATGATGACAATCACTGTCTTATGAAAATAGTGGAAAACTGTAACTTAAATTCATAACAATAAGTAGAGGCTAAACTTTATTTATTTATTTGTTTGTTTGGTTTTTTTTTTGAGGAAGATTAGCCCTGAGCTAATTACTGACAATCCTCCTCTTATTGCTGAGGAAGACTGGCCCTGAGTTAACAACCATGCCCATCTTCCTCTACTTTATATGTGGGACGCCTACCACCGCATGGCCTGCCAAGCGGTGTCATGTCCGCACCCGGGATCCGAACCGGCCAACCCTGGGCCACCAAGAAGTGAAACGTGCGCACTTAACCTCTGGGCGCTGGAGCCGGCCCCTGAACTTTATTTTTATATTCATATGTTGAAATATTACATAACCATTATAAAGCATGCTTACAAATATTTAAAAAGTGGGCTTTATAATAATAAAATGCACTTGTTTTAGAAAATACGGACAAAAATATAAGAAAATAAAATGCAATAATCCCAACTTCCAAAGGTAAAAACAATATTTTGGTGGGGCTTTTTTTCTTCAATGTTTGTTACATTATATTCCATAGACACAGATAAAATTGACTTCACATACAGAAAGTGAAATATAATAATGTACACCTGAAATTTACACAATGTCAAAAGCCAATATGACCTCAATAAAATTAAAAAAAAAATGGACTTCATATAAATGTATACATATAACATGTTTTTACGCTTTTTTTCCAGTTCATCTTATTTTGTGAGCCTTGTCTCATCTGTATTAATCAATGGCTAATGGCCAGTTTTTAGTAGCTTAAAACAACACGTATCTGTTTCTCTCTAATCTATATTTCCATTTCTGGTTAGCAGAAGATCTCTACTTATTATCACTCAGCCATGTCATTTCAAATATTGTTGGTTTCTTGCTAAACCTTGAGTGTTTCCCTTTAGCAATTAAATGTTCCAGCCTGGAAATGATGCGTGTCACTTCTGCTCATGACTCATTGTCAGACAGGCCCAGGGCCCCACCCAGAGGTAAGGTGTCCAGGAAGTGTGGGCCCCCCACATGCCTGGGAGGTGAGGAGCCGAGAACATTTGGCAAAGAGCACCAGTGGCTGCTCTACCCGGCCCACAAAGCCCCACTGCACTAAGTCAATAGTCTTCCATCCCAGGAATGTACCGTAATTTATTCCACCATCCTCATTGTTGGACATTTTAGTGTTTCCATGCTTCTTAGTCTTATAAAATATACGTGTAACATATTATATATTAATCTTTGATTCCATCTCTGATAATTCCCTTTGGATACATGTCTTGAAAAGAAACTACTAGATCAAAGCATACAAACATTAGAACGCTCTTCAATTATTTTGTCAGTTTTTTCCAAAGCATTCGCACAAAAAACGTTTCTACCAGCAGCAATGTAAAGTCCAAGCAAACTCCAGCTTCACCCGCCTTGCATAGTGTCATTTTAGAAGGCTGTGTTACTTTGATACCACACAGAGTATCTCTTTGTTATTTTAATTACTAAGACAATAATATATTAAAGCACTTCTTACACGGTGAGAAGCGACGGTGTAAAATAGCCATACAAAGCAGCATTATGGATGGAGAGGAATCCTTTATGTCCTACACCATAGCTTAACATACTGTGAATCCTGATAATTTTTGTCTTTTCTCTATGTTTTTTCAATTGCTAATTTTACTACAATTATCAGAATAAAGTAACATTTATTAAATTTATGATAAAGCAGTATTTCAGATCAGTGAGGGGCCAAAGAATTATTCAATGAATAGTGCTGGGGAATTGAGTAGGAAAAAATCCCTATCCACAGTATACTCATTAATAAATTCCAGAATAATATCTATATGTAAATAAACAAACAAATAAAACATCTCAATGTAATTATATTATTGTGTTATAATAATACGTTGAATTAAACTGGTAGAAAATAATTTCTTAAGTAGTGTAGAAAGCGCAGGGAAGATTTGTTCCTGTAAATCTTTAAAACAATGGAACAACAGGAGTCAAGAAAGTTTAAGGAAAAGTAACAGAATAGGGAAATATATTAACAACATGTGTCACATGTATAGAATTAGTAACCAGAATATATAAAGAACTTCTATAAATCAAAAGGAAAATGGTAAAAATAAATCCCAATATAATTAGAGCAACGCAAATTAAAACTATCAACTGCCTCTTGTGGATCCTTCATACTCATTTCAAGAAAAGATAAATAATGTTTTGGTGGAAGTGATGGCAAAGTCTTTTTTATCAAAATTTAGCAGCATCTATTAAAATGTAATATTATATATGCCCCGTGGTCCAGTATTTCACTTTGAGGTATATCAGTCAGACATACTGCCACATATACAAAATATTATAAAAGACTGGAATCAACCTAAATATCCATGGATGTGGGAATGGCAAAATAAATTAGGACATGTCCATGGTATGGAATACTCATCAGTAATTTAAAAACGAAGTTATGTCTGTATGTAAAGATATGGAGAAATATCCAAGACATATCATTAAGTGAAAAAAAATGTTGCAAAGCAGTCCATTTGATATGATCTCATTTTCAATGTAGCGGACCATGGAGGTTAGAGTGTGGGCTCTGGGTCGAGACTGCCTGCTTTCCTGTCCTCGGTGCATCACTCACTGCCGTGGGCAGCTCATTTAACTCCTTGACCTTGGTTTTCTCATTTGTGAGATCGGCGCAATGACAGTACCTATCTTGTGGATTGCTCTGATTATCAAATGAGTAAACCATGTTACGTGCTTAGAAAAATCCCAGACATATTGCAAGTGTTAGATATCTATTCAATTACAGATAAAGCATACAAATCAAGATAGAATGATTGATCCACATATACCTCATATGTTTTTATAAATAGAAAGAAGAAAATATGGGAGATTTTTCATAAACCGTGAACCTTGGTACCTTTAGAGCCAGAAAGTAGGAAGAGGAGGAAGCCGGAGAAGCCGACTTTTACTTCGCGAGAATTGTTAAAAATGCAGCCAATACGGATGCATGTATATATTATTTGAACAATTAAAAAATGCAAGTGATAGTTAAAAATTTTTTTTTAAATTAATAGAATTGATCTCTTCACATATAGTTATTACCTCTCTGAAACAAATTTATAACTATGGATTTACTTTTAATTTACTTCATGATTTACTGCATCTTGACTGATTTCTATCTCTATATAGTTGACCTAAGGATCAATTTTCTTTCACATGTTTGACTTTCAATTCATTTTTATTGAACAACTGTTATATTCCAGGCACTCAAGTAAGTAATGGAATTTTAAAAGTTAATATAATCGAGTCAGTTCCAAGTAAAAGAGAAAGATATGAATAACCAACCACTTGACAGTGTATGTACTTGGGAGAGCTAAGCACTAGAGAACTTGAGGAGTGCCGGGAGAGAGTTCATATTGCCAAGCAGACCGTGCACTCCACGAAAGCAGGGGTCCTGAGCTCTGGATCACCATCCAACTCTAGCGCCTGACACTGTGGAGTAAATGAAGTGTTTGGGGAGGAAGTAGAGTTCTGGAAAAGGAACGAAAATGAGGTGCAGGCAGGGACAGGTGTGGTTGTAGCATGGCTTGGAGCAGCGGTGGAAGATGCCTCGACCCGGTGGCCAGTGACTGCCTCCTTACATTTCCCACTGCTCGTGGGGTCCAGATATGGCCCTTTCCATGCAACTGACATAAATAGATAAATAAAATTCACCACAACCATTCCAAAAAACATAGAATAAAAGGAAGTCCTTGGTACCCGTTTTGATGTCATGCAACATTGTCAATAAGACTGTTCTTATATCAATAGTCTGAACCCTTAATAAAAATTAAAATTGGGGCCAAGAGCAAGTCTTTAAGGTCAGACATTGGCCTTTCTCATTTCACCATCTTTCACATGACTCTTCCTGGTATCTTCCGATGAAGCCACCCCATTTCCACCCAGCAATGTGATGGTGGCAGCTGTCGTCTAAAAAGGAAATGGCATTCCCAGCCTACAACTTCTTCAGGAAGTGAAGCATGAAGAAATACACGCACACAATTTTCTCTCATGGTGAAGTAAACCACAGCGATAAGAAACCTTCATTTGGTAGGCCTGGTTATTTTTTGTAGATGCCAATTAAAATTAGTTATCAGTCACTTAGATTTTTCCCTTCCGAGGGTAAATGTACAAAGGTCAAAGTGTCAAATGAGGTTAAAGACTTCTGTTTTCATAGCACCATATGAAGTTGCAAATATCCTGTTGATTGGACCAACACAGGCAGTTTTGTGTGCTTCAGCCTCAGGAGTAGCCACTAGATTGATTAAAATGTAATTTTAAAACAAAATACAAAACAGAGAAGCATTTTAACGTTGTAAAACACTATGCCTTTTGCTTATTGTCAAAATACTGATTTGGTAAAAACTAAAACAGCCCTTAACATATCTGAATTTTGTACTCTAAGTTTAGGGAATAGCAACACACACTTCCAATTTTCAAAAAGAATTGGAATTAAACAGAACTTTACTCTTCTTCAGAACTAAAATTAATGACCTGTTTAGTTTTAATATTGAAATTTATAAAATGAAATTAATAATGTTATAATAACTGAACATGATAATCACAATATATATAATTTCTTAACGTAACATTTTTAGACAGATTATAAGTACCAATTCAAATAAAATTAACTATGGATTTACCTTGTCACTATAGGTCTAAAATTTCTTTCTTTCTTTCTTTCTTCGAAAAGAGATGTGATCGTTGCTTTTTCCTCTTTAGTGAAGTCATTTAATAGTCAAAAATGTATTAAATACTTTTAGCATCAACTAAGTAATTTTACTTGATAATCCATTTATTTTCTAAAAAGGCAAAATAATTTGTAAAATAGACATTCATTTATTTAAGCACAAACACGTCTCTCACAAAAATACATGCCCGTCCCCAACTCGAGGTATTTCCTTTGAAACTCCCCAACTGCTGATTTTCAATCAATCATTCTATTAAAATAAATTTGTCAATTTAAGTGAAAACATCCAACAATACCTTTATATGGTATCGCTTGTTTGGATAACAATGAAGATATTACATACACCTTAGAAAAGTGCTTTTTAATTTAAAAATAAAGAAAAGAAAAGAAAAAGAATTCTCACACATTCAGAAGGCACAGGATGACTCTTGAAATACTAGGCTGAGAAACGTTCCCCCAATTTTGCTTTCGCTGCCTTGCTCAGGAAAGAAAAATGCAGGGCTGCGTGCTCTGCAGAATCTGGCCGGCCTGGCGAAGACCTCACCCAGAGAGGCTGGACGCATATGGACGCCATTTGTAACCAGGGGAGAGAACCCACGGGTCAGCCTAACCTTTGGTGTCTGCCTATCCATCTGTTTTCACATTAGTTGCAAATTATAGAATCCTCCAGACCCAAATGACCATAAATCAGTAGTATGAGCATGTACACTTTTCCCATCTGTCATAAAACAATGAATTAAATTCATGCCTGTCAAAATAGCTGTAGCAAAATGGCCTTCTTCTGCAGCCGAAGGCATACAAAGCTTCACCTCATGGCTGTAATTTATGGCCTCCGTGGGGCTCGGGGTGATTAGGCCTTGGCCCACCAACACGCAGAAAAACAGTAGGAACTCCAATAACTCCAAATGGAAATCTTGGGTCAAATTTATCAAACAAATCAGAGAGAAATCTATTTCTGTTTGGAAAAGGAGGAGATATATTGCGTGTTTAGTGTTCGTGCATCGCTTCGGAACTTTTGGCTATTCGGTATTTGTGAGTTTTGGAATTTCTCGCTTAAATAGTATCACCAAAGGACATGTAATGTATTAGACATGGGCCGTTTTTAGCCAAATAAAATATACAACGGCAAGCAAAGAGGTTTTTCAATGTTAACATCAACATATTTGTGCAAATGATGTAACCGAAAATTTTCTAGGTAGACCTAAAAAAAAGCATAGCTTTAGTACTGGAAAAATACACTGGGAGAAAATGAAATATGTTAGCAATAGGAACCAAAAAAGGCAATAAAAAGAAGGAGGGAAGCCAAAGCGATAAGGTGAATGTATAGACTTTAACTATTCCCTGCCGGTGGGTTTATATCAATCCCGCCACACAATGTTTCTTTAACACTTCCCTTCCAGAAAACCGCCTAATAGTCAAATAGAGCTTGGCATCTGAAAGTAAAGAGACAGAGAAAAAACAGCACGATGCAAGGCAAAAACACTGATGCTCACCATACAAAGATTATTGGTCACTGTCAGATGTGATGAAAAATAGATGGAGATAATTCGGTTGGCGAGGGCTGGGGAGGAGAAGGCGGTTGCAAAGAAAGGCGTGTGTGCTACAAACTCATCTGGAGGTTTGGGCACTTGTCCCTCATTATAAGCCACAGTGTGTCTGAGCTGGTGTTTATCACGGAGGCCCGCAGGCATTCATTCAATCAGAAAGTCATATTTCACCAAACACTCCTGCTGTATTAGAAACGTTCGGCAGGGTTAGAGCCAGCGAAATGAGATGATGTGGCAGTACTGTATGTCATAGATCTGGTTAATGTCCAGCCGTGAATTATTGCGTCTTTAAGAGAAATTCTCTGGGTATTCAATATCTCTTCCAGGGGACTAGAACCCGCATCCAACAACAACTCTCAGGTCGTCAGCAAAATATTGTTCCTGCCAAGACTAATGATGTTTGGTCTCCATCTCTGGTACCTGGGCTGTGTCACCCCGTGGGCTCCCAGCACTGTGAACCCGCAGAGATGGGGCGCGTCCCCAACATCCAGCACTCAGCAGCCGTTTATGGTTGAAATCCCTTTGCTTTCATTTACAGCCTCTGCACACTGAGGGGCTGTCGGAGAATATTGTGTTTCATGCTGGGGGCAAGGTGTGGCGGAGGGAGTTAAGAAACATGCTTTGGAAACACTTTACTAGTGCTGTGGTTTACTTGCCTTAAAAAGATAAACAAAGTTAGACATACCAATTGATATGGACATCGTGGAGAGTAAACTTCACGAGTTTGGCAGAATCTGCATGGTAGCTTCCCAGGAAAGAACAGCCTTCTCTCTTTCAGTCCTTGTCTCTCTTTTTCTTTTCTTTCCTACTTTCTTTTTGCTTTCTTTTCCTCCTTGTCTTTCTTTCTTTGTCTGTCTTTCCTTTCATTCTTTCCCAGTTGTTTTTCTCTCTTTATCTTTTCTTTTTTCTTTCTTTCCTTCTGCTTTCTTTTTTTCTTTTTGTCTTCCTCCTGTACGTGGATGCCAATCAGTCATTCAGTCACACAGTAGTTTAACTGCCTAAACGGAATAGTTCTTGCCCATATGTAGAGTTTTACGGCAAACTGAGATATTAAACAACACATTATACACTTAGTTGTTAATGATGGCTGTGATAATCACTGGGAGTGATGTCTTCTAGGTGTTGAGCAGCCGTGTGGAATCTGATCACACGTGGGTTTTCTGTACCACTAAGCTGAAAAGTCCAGCCTCAAACCAAACAAAACAATCAAGGTTGTTCTCCTCTAAGGCACATCATAGACGTTGCCCTTGTAACCACTGGTTTATTACTTCATACCCAGTAAAGTACCTCATGTTTGTTTTATTGCAGCCTGGTATTTTTTTTTTTAATGGGAAGCTGTAGTAGCCCCTATTATGTGAACTGACCACCAATAACTCAGGCTTATTTTATATGAAAAAGAATTTATTAAATAAGAACATATGTTTGAAAGAGAAGAGAATGTGCCACTGAGTTTCTGTTCTCCTTCTCTTCACTTCCCAAACCAAAGGTTACAGAAGCCACTTGCCATTGGTTAAACCTGGCCCCTGCCGTCCGAATCCACCGCCAGCAACAGCACTCATCAAAGTCAAGTGGCGAATGAAAAACTAATTAGAACTTCTAAAGATAAAGTTGCAGATGGAAATTGTTTCAGGAGAGCTAATGCCAAAAAAATACGGAAGGGCAAAACATCATTTCATTCTGTTCACTTTAAATTTAGTATACTATTTTTTCAGTTCTAACAATGCAGACACACACACATTCTTGCCAAATATTAGATCACAGACATTAAACAAATATCTATCAACAGCTTTTAAGAATTTGAAGGAAATTACCTAATAATGTATAAAATTTATGTTTGATTTATCATAAGCCTGTTTTCCTTTTTAATCTCTATCTTCATGTATGTGTATGTTTGTAAAACGTATTTTTTCCTCAAATTAAAAAACTATTTTTAAAAATGCTCATTTTTATGCTTTTTTCTCCATTTCTGTTTGGTTTACTCTGACATGATTGAAAATCTGGCTGAATTCCTGGTAGAGTCTTGAAAGCTGGACAGGGAAGGAGGAAAACTGTATTTATTATTTCATTCTGGATGGTGATTAGTGACCACGTATGAACAAAGGTTTCAGGAACACGTGGGGTTCCTGCACTTCCGCTTCACCTGTGGCAAAGGGAACAACCTTGGGAGAGTGTCACAGCTTGTAGCCTTCAGGTTTCTGACCAAAATTCTCTCTGAAATTCTCCTTCACTCCGAGACCTAAAAGAGGTGGGAGAGTCGCACAGAGGCCTTCCTGAAGCAAAACCTCATCGCTCTTTAGGTCGCACTGCAGCATCCACGATGCCTCCAACGGGTCTGCACTCACAGACAGACACGGCCACAAGCCTTAGTAGCCCATTTGTGGAAATTACTTATTTTCCTCTTTTTGTATCCATAAAATTTTAAATACGAGGTTTGGCCATTAAATTGTGGAAAGTTAGAGGAACACCATGCAGCAGCATGAAGCAGGAAACCCCGCAGGAAAGCTGTATAAATCCAGGATGACGTGGGGAGAAACGAGCAGCAAGCTCAAGCCACCCCCTTGGGAAGCGCAAACTGAGGAGCCGTCTCGGGTGTGTGGCTTGGGGGCTGGTAGGCCTGTGGGGCAGGAGTCAGACTGAGACCCAGGAAGGTTAGCAGAAGGGAAAAGTGACTCTCCTAGTTACTGCTAAAGTATAGACAAACAAAATAAAACAAAGTCATCTCAAGACAGATGTGCCCTTATCTGTGAAGAATCCTCTATACAAATATTTTCTCACCTTTACATGTTGCTTAAGGCTGCAACTATGTGGCAATTTTGTGATTTTCCCCGTCCTTTTAGCCTGTTCTTGATACTCAGGTCAACCTGAATAAAAATGACCACTGGCCCACAGAAATACAGGCGGAGAACCATTCCCTCAGCTCCTCAAGGAATTAAGCTGGTTTAGGTGTTTATTTCTGGAATTTAAGTGAGTTGTAATAACAAAAATGTCTGGCTTTTATCCATGGTCTATTACAGGTGAACTCGAAACATCAGCTGTTTCTACAGCCAATCAAAAGAAAAATAAACATGAGCCTTCCCCGCCATTTACAAGGAACTCCTCACGGTTGATCTTCATAACACCTGTGAGATAGGAATTCTTGTGAAGCTGGTTTTACAAACGACACCACAGGCTTACCCAGGTGATCTGCCCAAACGTGTAGACACTTATCTTAAGTCACACACTGTCCTTTACACCGTCCTGCAATAGATGGAGTGAAACTGCTGGAAAGTATTTCTGTTTCACCAGCAGAATTCAGCAATCTTTTGTAAAGTTAGTTATTTCTTTCACTCTGTTGCCGTATCGCTGCTGTTTTCTCTCCATCCAAGGGCACTTCTTTTTAGAGTTTCCAAGCCAAAAGTGTCTGAGACTACTTGATCATTCTCAAAGCCCTTTCATGTACATTATCTGTGATTTTCAACCTAGCCTTCTGCAGTTCCAAAGCACCCTGCCCACTATAGCAGAGCTTCCCCCGTGCCTGTGATAGCAATGAGTTGTATTTCTATCCCGTCAGCAAGAGGTGTGGCTGGTTGAATCCGACCCCAAGGCGCCTGGTGAGGGCTCCTAGGATGGTAGCCCAGGAGAAGCAGGAATTTGGTTTGCCCTGCTGTCCCCACACAACGAGGGCATCCTTCCCAGAGCCAAACCTATGCTGGTGCACCTGCCACCTGCTCATGCATGCGAGGCTGTGCCCAGCAGAGCAGGACAGGGATGCTGTGGGAGAGGCTGGTTACAGGGCACCCCAGGAGCCCTCGGGGCTGGAAGTGAAGCCCCAGAAGCTCGAGAGGGGGTGGAGGCCTCTAGGGTCTCCTGTCTACTGTCACTCCAGGCCCTAGCCCCAAAGCTCGGTCCTCTAGTATATCAGAAGCTAGTGTCTTTGTGTCTTTCCTCATAATTAGCTCCAGGATGCCTGCCACAATTAGGCATGCACATCCTGTAAAAGAAAGCTTCACACTCTTTCAGAGTGCTTGTTTGACATAGAAATTGAGTGGATTGGAAATCCATGCTCATTATCATTAGAAATTGTAATAGTTCATGTTTCATTAAGGAAAAGGAGAAACTTTTGAGTCTTTAATACTTCAACCATTGAACATTTTTGAATGGATCTACAACGGCTGTTTTTTATTATCTACTTGAGAGAATAAACTTTCCTATCTAAAAGACTGGAAGACGGTGGAATCGCTGCGGAGCTAACAGGGCTAAGGACCCGGAGCTTCAGTTACTGGTCCCGGAGAGTGTGGGCAGAGCTGCTCAGAGTTACAGAGAATTCTAGGTTGGGAGGAAGCTTTCTAAGTAAGCAATTTTGATAATGGCCTAAAGAGATTGTAGAGGAAAGGGACCTCTCCAAGTCTCCAAGAATTTATTATGACTGCTGTTCTCATTCTGAATAAATATTAACTTTTGTACCTGGTTTTATATTTGCAATTTTCTTAAAGTCTCCCCCCCACCTCCAAATTATATAAACTTCAGGTCCAAGAAACCCTGGTCTGCCGCTGAGGAGGAATTTCGTCAAGTCCTGTGAAGCATTAAACCTGACAAAGTTAAAGTTAGATTACAGAGGTAAGTTCAAATTTCTCATTAAAAAGTGGGGGTAAAAAAGAAAAGAAGAAAAAATTGGAAAATATTTTATGTGGAAGATTTATGCAAATTCCATGTGTAATATTTTTTCTAAAAGGATCATAGTTTCTTTTTCTTATCATAATTATATAAGATAAAGAACATGGAATGAAGCACCGAGGGCTCTATCAACGCCCTAAATCCGCTCCTGGTTGCCGCGCTGCGCAGACGATGGTGCTGCGATGCGAAAGGGGGAAGGCAGCCCTGTTCCCAGGGCTGTGCGCTCTCCCTGGGCTGTTTTTGCCCTAATTCTGGAACTAGAAGCCCCGTGCACGCCGGGTGCCTCCGGTGGCCCGGGTGCCGCAAGCGGAGCTCGACCGCGAGGCGGAGACGGGAAAGCGGGGTCCCCGCAGTGCAGGCTCGGCCGCCGCGAGGCTCGCCGCTGGGTCAGACTAGCAGAGTAACAGTTGACATTTTCTGGTTGAAATGCTCGTCAGAGCTGTCTGCGCTGTCACACGTGGGGCCAAGTGTGGATGTGTTTGTGGAAGTGCCAGTTACGATTCTTAGGAATTAGTGAGGATTTGCTTTGCTGGGACCCCATCCAGCTGTTAAATCACTTAGTTAATCTTCATGCACACACAGCATCCAGCCCGACGGAGCTGCCTCGGCTGTGCGTCTGCAGCAGTTTCTCACTTTCGTTTCTGTTGAGGTTGTTGCTGCTTGGTTCTGTGTGGTGACCGGCGCTTCTGAAGAGTCCGGTCCAGTTACATTATAGGATGCCCCTCGCTCTGGGTTTGTCTGCCGTTTCTTCATGATTGGATGCAGTTTATGCATTATTTGGCAGAAACATCGCAGACGTGTTGCTGTGTCTTTCTCACGACATCACATTAAAGACTCAAAGGGTTGATTTGTCCCATTATTGGAATTAGAATAAGGACTATAGATAATAGTGTTGATTAATGCTAATTTCCTGATTTTGACGTTGTATTATAGTCATCTAAGAGAACATCCTCACTTTTAGAAAGCCACACTGAAGAGAGAGAGAAAGAGAACAACACTAGCATTTAGAGAATATGGGCGAAGATATATGGACATTCTTTGCACTGTTTTCACAACTTTTCTTTAAGTCTGAGATTATTTCAAAATAAAAAGTTAAATAAGAAAGCAGAGGCCGTTCGCTTGACGCCAACCCCAGACCTGAAGGGATGTTTCAGACTCTGTTTGGTGTTGTGTAGACACTTTTTAGAATCCAAGAGATATTCTTTCAGAGCCACAGTTTCAATGGGCCGTCCATCAGTCTAGAACGATTTTACAATGAAGTTTCTGTACAAAAATTAAGGGATGAAAAGTTACAATTGCCTTCTCAGTCTATTTCTGAACATCTGGCTTTGAATCAGCTTTCAACTTTGCAGAAATCAACTGAAATATGTCTACAAACCATGTGCCAAAATACGCAACAGAAAGGACTGGTTTAAGGAACCTAAAATGGACACATGAACTCTTCAGTCCGCACCTTGCTGTCATTTTCTCATCCTGTGTCTGCCTTTGGGGGGAAGCTACTTCTCAGATTTTGAAAGGAAAACTAGGACTAAGTTAGGACAAAAGTCCAGAACATCCTGGTGGGATGTCAAAAGCAGCAAGACCCCTAAAGGAGGCGACTTATGGCTGTTCGCTTTACATATGATGAATGTGGAGGTCGTGCTCGAGACGTTTATTGTCTTTAACATTTTGGCCAGTTGAATTGGCTGAGGGGACATTTTCCGAGAATCCCAAAGACCACAGTAAGTTGTTTTTTTTTTTAAATCGCAGTCCATAACTTCAGACTTTTTACATCACAAAGTTTGGGTAAATTAGAAAGCCAGACAATACATGCTATTGCCTGAATGGAATGTTTAGATAATCCTGTGGTGACTGTTTTTTCAAAAATGAAATGTGCTATGATCAGTACCGTGCCATGAGTATCACGTATAAAGAAGCATAAAAACCCAGCCTTCGGGCCTCTTGACCTGGTCAGGAAGGCGTTTTGAGGTAGCTAAGGAGTAGCAGATTTGGATCTGCCAACGAACTCTGTCATTTACTAGCTCTGTGACTTCAGGTAAAAAGCCACAGTGTGGAAGGACAGCAGTGTGAGGTTGAACAGGTTGTCTGCTACAACAAAAGAAGGTGGCCCAGAAGGCGGGCCCGCTCATTTGGCCTACACTCTGCTCACCCAGCTATGTGCCTGGAGAGCTTGTGCCAGCCCTAAAAAAGGGCCGCTGTTTTCTAATCGGTCCTCTCGGAGGTCTTTATGATCCATCAGCCAGAGATGCTCCTGTTTGGGTTTGCACAGGGAATACAGATGTGCTGACGGCATCTGGAGGAGCCCCTTTACATGTCCTGGTTCCAATGTCCTCCTTCTTGAGGTGGATTGAGCTAGAAGAGGTTCAAAGACTCAAGCTGGGATATTTATGGCCATGCTATTTGAGATAGTGAAAAGCTTGGAAACAGCCTAAATCGAGTCAATGAAAGGGAAATAGCTAAATATGTTACGATGTGTGAGAGAGAGAGGACCATTAAAATCATGTTTTCAAATACTATTTAATGGTAGAGGAAAATACTCACAATATAACAGTAAGTAATGTTAATAAAAGAAGCAGAAATATATGTTCACAAAATCATATGGAATTATGGATGTCTCGACAGGAATTTTTTCTAGGTTACAGAATATTTATGATTTATGTTTTTTTTTGCATTTTCCAAATTCTAAGATGACAATATATCATTTTATGAGGAAAAAAATTATAATGAATAATTTAAAGTAAAGGTTCATGTTCTTTGTCCTAGGTTTTTGACTTCAAACTAATTATCCTAAGGGAAAAAATCAGAAATATACTTAGAAGTTAATTAGAGGGCAGGCCCAGTGACCTAGTGGTTAAGTTCAGCACACTCTGCTTCGGTGGCCGGGGTTCATTTCCTGGGTGTCGACACACACTGCTCTGTTAGCGGCCGTGCTGTGCTGTGCTGGCAGCCCACAGACTAAAAAATAGAGGCAGATTGGCATGGCTGTTAGCTCAGGGCAAATCTTCCTGAAGAAAAAAAAAATAATTAGAGTTACAAAAAACTGTGAAAAATAGAAAAGCCCGTAGAGAGAGAGGTAGTTAAGAAAGTGATATTCCCTCCACCAGGAAATGAGAGTTATGTTCCTGTTTATTCTCAGTCTTGCTTTATACTCACAGAGCTTCGTGAGAGCCTTGTGCTCTGGCTGGGGGAAGGGAGGGGCCAGCTTGTCTGATTCTCGGCGTAAATGAACAGATTAGCACCCTCAGTTTATTTTTCGGCATATTTCCTGAGAATGAAACATGACAGTCTGAGAATATTGAAAGAAAAACAGAACACAAACATGAACTTCCTCTAATCCTCAGCCATGTAAATACAGAAATACGTAGATACCAAGCCAGCATTTAGAGACAAAAGCTGAAAGGAAAAGATCAAAATATCTCCACGATTATCTCCGTGATGGGATTAAAGGCAATATTAACTTTATTCTTTATAGTCTTTTCTGTATTTTCAAATTGTCCTATAACTATCACGTATTAATTTAACTACCAGGAGAGAAAAAAGCGTATTTTAAAAACAAAACACCACCTGTGGTTTACCCAACTTAGCACCATCATTGTAGTCTTCTTCCAAAATGTCTCTCTGGATAACGGTTTAGAGACACCAATTTGATTGTTTTTTGAGGATTGTATACTATCCCTTTGAGCAACTGGGGAAACCCCTGGAATATTGCAAAACCAGGTTCAAAATCATGCTTATTCTGTATAATGTTCCTTCCTCAAAACTTTTCCTCTCCATCCTTTTCATCTTAATCCTACTGAACATTTTATGTTTTATATTTTGAGAACTTATCAACGAGCAGATATTTGTAGGATTTTTGTTGTTGTTTGTTTCTTTGTCTGGTTTGATAGTCTGTAAGAGGGCGCTTAATGACAAACTTGCTGGTATCTTGTGTTTATGTTGCTGGAGGAATGTGTGCCTTCACTCACCTTCAAGAAGGAGAGTATTGGTGCGCTGTCCAGGGAGGGAGTGTGGAGGGAAGCTGTGGGCTTTCATGGTCAAAGACTGGAGAAGCCCGTTGCAGGAAAGATGCACGCCCACCCTGCGGAGAAGGGCAGTGTTCCATGGATGCGGAAGGCCAGAGGCAACTCCAACTCCTGCCCAGACTGGCGAATCCCATGGGGTTGAGGACCACACGGACTGTGGAGGTACAGCACCAAATGCCAGGCCCTTGGCAGCAAAGGGCTCAGTGGGTGGACACGGCTTAGGAGGAGCTGGCCAGCTTCAAATGCGGGCCTGAGCTAGGAGCAACATTAGTGACGGCCAGTTACCAATACCTGAAGACAGAGACCCTCACCATTTCCCTCAACTGAGCTATCCCTGAGGCTCCCTGAAACAGGGAAACCAGGGAGGAAGGGCCCCCCAAAACTAATGGATCCTGGATTTTTTACCTAGGTTGCTGAGTAGGAGCTCAAGCTGCATTTAATTTGATTTTTTTTTTTTTTTAAGTAGAGAACTGTGGCATTTTTATACCCTGAGCGTCGTGGAAAAATTTATGCTTGTCTTAATAAATAAAAAGCATTTAATAAAATAAAATGATTTCTAAGCTATAATTAATAACCATATATCATAAAACCAGTCCATGAAAATTCTGGTCAAAAGGCTGGGCTGAGCCATTAAAATCAGGTTCGTGGAATCTGAAGGCATGCTTTCTCCTGCCAAATCAGAGGTGGGCACTCGGCTTAATTGCCTTGTCCCCAGGACTGGGCGGCGCCCCGTAGAGAGGTCCTAGGCAAAGCCTAGATCCCCCTACCAATCAGGGCACACTGGAGTTTTCAAGGGGCCAGGGCTTTCTTGCTGAACATTCCATTAAAACTTTAGAGAGTGATCACGACTCTCCCAAACCCACCCCTTTTCCTTCTCCCTTGAGGGTCCAAGTCCAAATGTGCGTCTCCAGGGCTGTCCTTTCCACTGACTTTCAGATTTCTACAGAAATCCACAGATCCTTATGCAAAACCTAGGGGCAAGAGAGGAGGGGTGCAAAGGTGTTTGAACCTTGGGGATTTTAGAAAATTAATCTGGTGCACATGGTACTTCGCACACTCCGTGAAGCCGGGGGGATCACCCGGTAATCAAACACATCGATAGCGCTGCTTCGAATGCACGAACATTCCCAGAGGGATAAACCAGGACTGTCAAGAGCCTCATGCCGGTTCAGGTCAGATTTTGCTGTCAAAAGAGTTATGAAAAAACTTTCGTTTCTTGGAGATTTATGGGTTCTTGAATTGTGGATAAGGCATCATGGACCTGTATCTAATCTGCCTGCCTAAAATCTCAGACTGGATGTCCAAATGATTTCTCAAAATTAATATATCTAAAATAAATCTTCTGAACTTCGTCCACAAGATCCTTTCCTCACTCAAATTTCCCATCTTACTCATCGGTCTCTTCACAGCCGGGTTGCTAGGGCCAAAATCCTTCCTTCCCTCATCCCTTCTGTTGACTTCACTGGCCTGTCATGTTAGTCCAACTTTCAAACCATTCATTGCCCTCCACCTCCGCTGCCACTCCATGGTTCACGCCACCATCGCTATCAGCTGGCCTACAGGAGCTTCCTAAGTGGAAGCTCACCCACTATCACCCTTCTATCCATCTTGGATTGCAGATAGAGGAATCATTTAAAGTCATAAATTGACTCATGTCACCACCCACCTTTCAGTCCTTCAGTGCTTCCCATGAGTTCTCTTCGAGAAACATCCAAAGTCCCAAGTATGGCCTCCTAAGCCCAGTCTCACCCCACCCTCCTCTCCCTTCCTCTGCCTGGTTACACCATCTCTCTCATGCACTGCCCTCCAGCCACGCTGACCTCATTTCTCTTTCTCATACCCGCCAAGCCCTATCCCACCTCATGGAATGGCACTTGCTGTTCCCCAGGGTGGCTCCTCTGTGACCTTCCAGCCTTCGCTCAGATGGCATCTCCTTAGAAAAACCTTTCCTGACAATTCTATCTAAGGTAGACCCCCCCTCCACCTCCACTTCTCCCCGCTCCATGACCTTGTTCAGTTCTGCCACAGCAGGGAACACATGTCTCAGTGTGATTTCTGCTTATTTCTGCGTAAGCTATGCCGATTTCCCCACCCCACTGCAGTGTCAATTCTGTGAAAGACTCATTCATTGCTAACTCAGCCAGGGCGTGGTTTGCAATAAAACTCATTAAAAGAATGAGTGAGTAATTGAATGAATGAATGTACAATGTGTTAAACTGGAGATAATTCATTTTAAATATCTCACATGGTGCCTAAGGTATGGCAAACACATTAATTGGAAGTTAATTTTATTACTTTACTCTGTCATTATTATTATGGTCAAGAGGTAAGGCACCTTGGGTTTGTGGGATCTACAATGGGCACCAATAAGTGGGGCAGGGGGTGAGTTCTCTGACCTGAGGTCAGCCGCTCCAAAACTCCAGATAGGACTGACCCTGAAGGTACTGGCCTCACCTCCCAGTGCATGGCTACCATCAAGGAGCATGATCTATGGGTCTTGGGGCTTCCTTCAAGAGCTCTGGGGACTTTTAAGTGGGTAATTAAATCTTGAGAGATTGGTCTTGGGCATTTCATTCAGCTCAAAAAATATTATATTCATTGATATTCACCATACAGACCTCAGAAAAGGAATTCATTGCTTAATGATTAAACTTCACATATGTTACAGATTAAAGTCAGTATATCCCATGACATATTTAGATAACACATTTCCCAATTCTTCTGCTACGCAAGCCCACATTTCTTTTTTTAAAATCAGATTAGTTATCATCTTGACTACTATATGTTACCTATTCATCAATTTTGAAAAATTCCATCCAGCAGAAAAGGCTGAAAATATCTTGTGCACCTGAAATCATAACTGTTTTTTTGTTTTATTTAAGGTAGAAGAGAGTGATTTCAGATTTTAAGAGTTTTATCTGGAAGAGAATTAAACAAATCAACTGTGCTTATAAAAATAAAACTTAGCGTTGGCTTAAACAAAGAAAAGATGCATTTCTAGAGAAGAATGTTATTATATGCAGTAATTTAAAACACATATCAAAACTACTTTCCTCTAATGTAAAGGATATAGCCATTTTAAAAATGAAAAGGACATGAAAGATATGTTTCTTCTGCTATTTGATGAAATGTTTGACAGAACATAAAACCCCTGAGATTATTGGGATTTGATGTTCTTGGAGGCCATTCACCATGATTTCTGCTTTTGTGGTTGCTTCAGGATGAAGTAAATTATGAGCATTCGCTTAACGTGAAAAGTCATATCTGACCATCTGGCTCTATTTCAGTGTGATCTTCAAAATTTCTTCTCAGAGTAAAAAAAACCCAGAACACTGAGTAGATTTATTAATGCACTTGAGATTTGGGGCAGTGGAACTGTGTTTACTTCTGAGGTATTTGAGAAACATATCTTTACTCACAATTTTGTAGTAAATGTGGCAGTAAATACTTCAAATAAATTTAACGATCATCTTAAATGTTCTCTATATACCCCATTCACCTTAGTTAATGAATCTCACTGATTCAGAATTTATAATAACAATTATTACTTGACCGGGCTAGAGTTTCTTGTATTTTCAGCTTTCAAAAATAGTTTGAATAAACAAAATAAGTACTGTAAATAAGGCATCGAATAGTTTTTCAACTTTTATGTACATTTTTGCATTCTATTCCCCATCATCATCACCACCATTTATGTCTGGAATCATTTGTTGCAAGTTCACCCCAAGCGTGTATTTCTTCCCAACAATCTCACAGCAGTTCCATTAGCTGGGTACCAGGGTCACGATTTTTATACATGAAAAACAGAGATTCAGAGAGGTTAATTAACTTGACCAGGATCACAAAGCTAGAGATAAGATTTTTATTCCAGAGCTTTTATTTCCACCTAATCTTAGAAAAACATGCCAGCTATGAGCTTGTGTTATTACATGCGAATTTTAGAAATTAAACCACACTTTAACATCTGCAATATAGACTGTTCATCGGTTCAAAATCATTTTCCCAACAATCCACCTGAACAAGGGAGGATGGTCAAGTGTCCTGACTGTCACTTTAGGCCTATGTTTTTTAATTGAACTTTTAGAAATATTATATCATATATGCCTAACTATTTTTCTTTTTCAACCTGTTTTATCAGACAGTGTGGTTTTCTGAGTGCTAAAAAGACTATCAAGACACAGATCAACCCTTTCATAATAATCGAAACTTGGGTAACTGCAGCGTACAACACGTCTGCAATCTTCCCCTTGGATTGAATGGCCAATCCAAAGTACAGGTTGATACGTTGTCTTTGGATTCCCAGGAGAAGCAGTCACGATTATTTAAAGCAACGGTTACAGATGGGCATGTTTAAAGCTGGATTTTCTTGAACCTCGAGGACCCTGCTTTTCCTTAAAGAGAGGGGCTGCGTCTCGGAGCCTAAGTACAAGCCAGCCACGCCCCTTCTTCCCTGATGGGCAGGGCGGCTCCTGGGTGTTTCAGACTTCAGAGTCCATCGCTGAGTTGTAAAGACAGTAAAAAATATTCGCAAATCAGCTTTGCTTTAAGACAAGGGTCTAAAAACAGCAATATCAGGATTAATAAACCCTTCCATGGTGAAATTCCTTTATAATGAAGTTTATGGTTAAAATATTGCCTCCTGAAACCCAGTTGGAGCTTTGGTGCTTTGGCTTAATGCTACATCGCAGATTGCCATTGGATAGCTCTTTGGTTATCCAGCTCCAAAAAGCCCAACAGATAATCGTGATAAAATTCAGATGCAAAATAAATTTAGGATGACCTAGCAGCTTTCAAGATTAGGGAGCGAAAATGAGTCAAATAAAAAATGAAGTCTATTTTTTGGCTCTCAAATGCCATAACAAGAGCCCCAGCCAAATTTCTGGGCTGCTCCATGGTTCTCCTGGCACGTCAGCCAGCATCCCTGAGATAGGAATAAAGTAAAAAGCCAGAAGTGAAATATGCACTGTTTTATTTTATTCAGCATATGTCATTTGGGTCCTGCAGGAAGCAGATGCCAGGGCAGAGTTACTAGCGCAAGAGATTTATTGGGGGCAATGCCTATGAATGATAAAGAGGGAGAGCAGGAGGAGGAAGAGAAGGTTTGCAGATTGTGGTGCAGGTCTCACATGGTGAAACGAGTGGGGGAAGGAAAGAGGATTGGGTGGGAAGAGCCTCAGCCTGTAGGATAGTCCTGAGCAAATAAAAGGAAGCTCCAGTATTGGGCAGAAGCAACCAGGCCCTAGAATGTTCCCTCATTGACCGGAGGCTGCCTGGAAAGTGTGAGGTCTCAGTGCAGATGCGGTGGCAGATTGCAAAAGCACTGCGGCTGGCGGCTATCTGCTAGCTGCCCTCCTCAGGGCTGCTCAGCAAGTTCTTTCTTAAAGGGATCCAAGCGGCGCACCCCTTGCCTGCCCCACAGTGTTTTAAATAAAATTCTGTGTTAGTATTTACAGAGTTTAATAGATCTTTGCAATATTTAAACCATTAGAATTCAGTCCTTTATTTTCATTCTACCTCTAGTTGCAAAGTCCTGGAAAATCAGTTGAGTGGGTAGGACCATCCTTTTCACTAATAGAGATGTTGTTATTTTCGTTGTATTTATTTATTTTTTCAAGATTGGCACCTGAGCTAACATCTGTGGCCAATCTTCTTGTTTTTCTTCTTCTTCTCCCCCAAGACACCCCCAGTACATAGTTGTATATTCTAATTGTAGGTCCTTCTGGTTGTGCTATGTGGGAAGCCACCTCAGCATGGCCTGATGAGCAGTGCTAGGTCCAGGCCCAGGATCTGAACCAGTGAAACCCTGGGCCGCCACAGCGGAGCACGTGAACTTAACCACTCAGCCACAGGGCCGGCCCACGAGATGTTGCTATTTAAAGGCCTCAGATATCATGTTTCATACTCATACATCTGCTAGTAGCACCAAATATTCGGCTGGCATCCACTTGTTTCCATAGCACCACAGCAATTTACTAGCTTTGCAGTTTCTTGATGCCACTCTGACCCAGAGAACCACATCCCCATGAAGCAAACCACACAACGGTCTCCAACATTTACCTCCTTGATTCAAACCATTCTGTTTGGTATCCTATAGCCGATCATTTGTTCCGGCCCCAATGTAGGTCAAAAACAGACAATGCGGGGAGGTAACATAACAGGGCATTTTGATCTATTTGCCCTCCTGCCATACACTCTGCATGTGCACAATTCGCTGAAATGAAGGTGCCCCCAGGAGGAAAGGACGATTCCTCAAATATCTACAAGTCCCCAGCCATGTCAGAAACCAGCTCCACAGTGAGGAACGAGCATGTTGACAGCATGTGCCTGCTCATAGCTCAGCCAAAGGAAAGGTCTTCAGATCATTAGGGATCCCAAGTGTCTTCAAGTTGAAAGGCACCCCCACTCCAACAAATGCATATTTTGCAAGATTCTACCCAATTGATTTTTTTTGGTAAAAGATAAATTTTGATCCCAAGTGTCATAAAAAGTCATGAAAAAATGTTTTCAGAGCAGCTTCCACAATAGCAGAAGAGACAAAACTGAATTTGTCTACACTGTACCCCTTACCCTCCAAGAGGATGGAATCTGATAAAACATCAGAGTGGAGGTATATTACTTGCTAGGGCTGCTGTAACAAAATACCACACACTCGATGGCTTGAAGAACCAAAATTTATGTTTCACAGTTCTGGAGGCTAGAAGTTCAAAATCAAGGCACTCTCAGTGTTGGTGTCTGGTGAAGACTTTCTTCCCAGATTGTAGAAGGCCACTTCTCACTGTGTCCTCACATGGCATGCAGAAAAAAGAGAGAGATCTCCGGTATCTTTTCCTTTTTGATAAGGACATCAGTTCCATTGGATTAGTGCCCCACTAATCCACTAATCTTATGACCTCATTTAACCTTAATTACCTCCCTAAAGGCCCCATCTCCAAATACAATCCCATCAGGAGTTAGGGCTTCAGTATGAATTCTGAAGGGGGCCCAATTCCATCCATAAGAACATGTGCAGACCAGCTAAGTACTGTTGAACGTGGAAAGCTAAAAATCCGAAATCTATCCACAATGTGCCCAGCCACATTGCTGAATCATAAATAAGGTCAGGAATTAAAACAAATCATCCTGCTCAATTTCATAGCTATATTGCGTCCCCGTCGTCACGGTGAAGCCTTGAGAAGAACATAACTCAAAATGAGTCCTTGGCTTACTTATTAAGGCAGTAAATACTCTCTTTTTTCCATCCACTGCTGAGAACCACAACGGGCCGTGCTTTGGGGAGAAAGATGGCACCAAGTCTCCATCGCCCATTCAGCGAGTTTATAGAATTCAGGGTGCCAGGACACAGAGGGAAGCTTCATATCTTATACGCCTTATCTGAGAAAGAGAAGGATGAAGCATTAGGAGAACATGGGTCTCCAGTTGCTTCCGTAGCTTTTGGGTGTCTGACACATGGGGTGGCAAGGATAAAAGTTCCTTCCTCTGTACCTGCTAAGAGTATTTCTTTGAGTGACAGATAACTTATTTAAACCATTCATTTGATGCTCTTCTGTGGTGCTGCAGGGCATCTAGTGAACGTAAAGAAGGGGCCCAGACCCTCCATCAGCTGCAATAGTGAGAAGAGCCTGAATTTACAGGCAGTAGGCAGGGTTACGGATGGAGGTACAAGATGGATCAGTTTTCCTCCCCGGTGCCCCAGCCATCCAAGCCAGCTGTGGCTGGGTCATTCCGTGTTAAATAAAGAGGGCAGTGTGCTGAGCCAGGGGTGGGAAGGGATGCTAATGGATAAAGGTGAGACCAATTCACACAAGGGTGCTCTAGGACCTTTGGTTTGGCTCAGAATTGTCTCTGAACACATAGAATGTGTATGTCAGTACTTTATTGCTGTGTAACAAACAGCCTCAGAACTTCGTGCCTGAAAATAACCATTTTATTTGTGTCATGATTTTGTGGGTTGGGCAGTTAGTCTCTGATCCACCAGGGTGGCTGGGGCTGGAGGACTCATTTCCAGGGTTCTTCGCTCACACTCTGACGCCCTTCCCCATGCTTGGGCTTTTCACAGCATGGTGGTCTCAGGGCTGTTCAACTTTGTATGTGGTGGCAAGCTTGCCCCAGAGTGAACTCTCCTAGAGTGTTCCTGAGCCCGAAGCAGGCTGCAAGCCTTCTTGCAACCAGCCACAGAAGCTGCAGATTATCACTTCCACTGTGTTCTATTGGTCCAGATCCAAGAGGAGGGGACTTAGATTCCACCTCTTGGTGGATGAGGGGGCAAAGACTCTACAGCCACCTTTAATATAGCAAGTGCAATGTATGTGTCAGGAAGGAAATCCTGCAGAATCTCACTGTGTATGCAGGGAACCTGTCTGCCATGTTCACTTTGGTGTTCAGGGTTAAAATTGGGAAAGCGGTGTAAACAAGTCTTTCTTCTTCATAGTATAGAATTTGGAGCTGGTGATTCCTCTCTTACTGTCCTTACACATCCCTTATCTCATATGCCTCAGGTTCCTTCTCTGTGAAACAGTGGAAATGATACATAACACTGCAGTTTGTTAGTAGGATAAAGGGATGTCATGTGCAAAAGCACTTTTTAGCTGGTTAACACATTAGGGAAATGTTCTAAATAATGCCCTGGAAAACATATGAGTTTTGGAATGAGATGAACCTGGGTTCCAAACTCTGCAAGGAGTGTGACATGGGGCAAAACCTCTTTCAGCCTCAGATCCTTCATCTGCAGCATAAAGATGAAGATGCCGACACTGAAGAGGGAGTGTCTGGACTGAGTGTAGTCTTCCACATGAAGGCCTGGGCACGCGGCAGGGCTCGTTACCTGGTGGTCCCTGTCTCTTCTCCAGGCAGTCAGAGGATGGGCTTTGTCCAGCACTCAAAATAAGAGATAATAATCATAAGAAGTGTTGCTTGAAGGTGATGGTGCCTCGGTCCTTGGCTTTATGCTAGGAAGAGTGATAGCATATCATCCAGGTAAAAATTGCACAATCTCATTTAAATTTACACACAGGAACTTGTAGAAAAGGCAAACTGATGGCTCCTCTGGAACCTCCCCTCCTGCCAATTCTGCTTCCCATGCCTGTTTTTCAAGTGGAAAGGAAGTGAAATGAAATGAAAGCAGTCTGTTGACAGGCTCACATAGGTTACCGAGAAGGCACTTACTACTTCTTACTGTTAAAATCCTTCTTAAGTGCAGCCTTCTTGGATTGTGAACCCACACTCACCTTTCACCAAGGGAGTTTCAGAATCTTTTATTAATGTATTTATAAACACTAACGGCTTTGGAGGTGATGGAAATGCCAGTTAATCTGAAAGAGTAAAGTGATTCTCTCCATTTTTTTCCAGACACCAGGGACATTTTCCAAACCTCAGAAGCTATGATATTATGCAGAGCTTTTTTTCTTGGGGATCACTCCATTATTTTCTTCTCAGAGTAACACTGACATTTGTTTGGGTCTCAGTTGTCTGTTGGTGACAAGAAGTTCACAAACCTTTAAAGATAAAGAGGGAGGGAACACAGGAGGAATGCAGGGATGCAAAACGCGCTCTCACTTACCCTGAGGTACTAACCAGCCATTCTTTCTCCTAGTAAGGAAGCATGGGCAAAGTACATTGTAAAGAATTGTTTGAGGCCATAAGATAATAAAAATGAGTTGTCTGAATAAAGCTCGTGTCCAATTCACCATTAGCAAGGCATATGTCATACATGATGTAGCTGTTTGAAACCTATTTTACCAGATATGTTAATGTTTTTACATACTTGTTCTCTTGTTTTCTGCTCTTGCCTGGCATCTCTCAAGAATGACAAATAACACAGGACTGCAAGACAAAGAGGGCAGGTTTAGGGCACAGCAGTTTGTTCCTATGGGATGGAAAGGTCACCACAGATTTACATGAAGATTCAAATTGCGTCTCAGCCTCATGCCACTGTGGTCAATCAGAGCCAGCCACTGGCACATCTCTCACGGAGACAGGGCTGCTCTCAGCTGTTCAAAGGAGTCGCTTCATACTGTCCTTCACCCACGCTTCGTTAGCTGCGGAGGTAGCACGTGGGAGACCTGGGAGAGACGACCCTGTTCCCCTGAACTGTGTCTCCTTTGGGTGGGACAACTCTGAGGTGCGTTCTACACAGGTTCTCAGGGTGCCCCACGGAGAGAATGCTCTGCTGGCTTCCTTCCCCTCCCACCCCACCTCATTCTCCTCCCCGCCCCCACACAGGGCTTTCCAGGACCACCTCCCACTACATTGCTTGTACTCAAATCCTCATCTGAGGGTCAGTTTCTGGGGGATTCCAACCTAAGGCAGAACTCAATTCATCTCTCTCTATATTTGTTCCTTTTCTCAACCATCAGAAATTTTCTCTATTTTTCTGACCGGTTTTAGTAAATTCAGATTCCATTCGGTGAGTTGAACATTCATAACCACCTGATTGCAGGGCTGTTAGGATGTAATTTCAGAGCGATCTACTGCCGAGAGCCAGAATGCCAGGTGCTTTGGGAGAATGTATCCGTGTTCCTGCCTCGTGTCCCGGCTCTGAGCTGGAGGCTGTGGGTTGCTGTTGAGGAAGATATTTTTCATCCTGTCACTGACTTTTTCTGGGGCTTATCTTGAATAAAATGTTTTGTGCCCTTCATGTTTTACTTTTCAATTCATTGCCTTTAGTTATCTTTTTGAATCAACTCTTTCTAGAAAGAATATTCCTCTGCAATTTGAAAACTCACACAATAAATGAGAATAAATCCTGACCCCTTGGATTTCCCCCACGGAGTTTCTATCTCCAAACATTTTGGGAATGACTTTCGTGTTTCTTCCCTTTGTAGTTAACCATGACCAAAAGCACACTTGTAACTCTTGGTGAGACACTTTTTCCGTTTTAAGCTCCAGTCATGCAACCCAGTCATACAAATAAGCTCCAAGATTTATAATCAATTTAGTCTTTGTATCTTGTTTCTGGCTTTGTTTATGCTAGCTTAGTCTCCATCAAAATGATGTCCAAATTCATTCTGGAAAATGGGCATTTGCCTTTCTTCTACCAATGACTTCATTCATTCTGCTGTGGATGTGTCTCTGTGTACTTACAACACACATACACGCACACACACACACAGTTGTGGATTGTTTTTTTTTCCTGCAGTGAGTCTGTATTTTCCTTTTTTAATAATTATTTTTAGAACTTAATTTGAAAATCCACTTATTCGTGCTATTCTAAAAACACACCCTAATGGAACCTCACAGTGGTTTTAAATCAATCTCTAGTTTGAACCTTATTCTTGATAATATGCTAGCTCTGACACTGAAGGGAGAAACTGGAGGAAAATAATGTCAAGAAACCATGCGATGGCCCTGACCTTTTCTGCGCCGCCCCCTAGTATTCTCGAGAGCTCTAAGTTTCTGCTTGAGCGAGTCTGTGTCCCATGCCGCTCCAAGCTCCCTGCTCCCAAATAAGGAACAGAGGCAGTTAAAATGTGGAAAATTAAGAAAATGCAGAACACATCATTAACCCATATACTCAGGAAGCTGTGGCAATCTTTACTTCTCCTCACATAAGGCCCACTATAAATGAAATATATATTTTAATTATTTCCAGTTTAAATATTGCCAGTGCACAATACACAATCTCAACTGTTTGCTGTAGAATAAAGGAAAATTGGGCGGTGAGAAAGCAAGAAGAAAGTTGCAGTTAATACAGAACAGTTGCAAGTCATCGTCACATTGCCCTGAGCAAAACTCTTCCTTTTATTTTGTAGAAAAAGCAATCGATTTCCCCTACATACAGCGTCTCTATTCAGATTCTGTTTACTCATGAGCTCTGACAGGTTTACCGAAAGCAGCTTTGCAAACCAGCTGCTCCTTCACGATCTCTGTGGTCATAATTCTTTTAAGTTGCAGGGATAACTTGAAATGTACACGGCTCTCCAGGATGCAAGGCAGGCAGCGGGAACTGTTGACGTATTTTATTTTTTGCATAGCGTTTTCAATTAAAGAGAATGGCATAGCTATGAACTTTGATTCGGTGCCCCCCTCCTCACTTGACATTCGTCAGGCAACATGAAGCATGCAAAGTCACTTCAACTCAGCCTCTCTCTAGAAAACTCTGCAAGCTGGACAATGTCATTCCTGACTCAATGAAAACCAAGACAGAGCCCTTTCAGTGCACCACGTAAATGGCCTTTCCAGTTAAACTACTGGGCCGACTCACCCCGAGAAGGGAATCTGGAACTCGCAATGCAGCGGGCAGTGTCACTTCCAACCTCTTTTGGCTACACCGCCAGTTTCCCTCATCCTTTAACAAACAAACAAAAAACTAATTTCTTCAAAAGTCCTTGTAACTTTTTATTGTTTTTCAAGCTTAATAACTCTCTAAAATTTTATCACAACAAGTGCTTATGTTATAGAGTTTCGACATCTGCTGTAGCAGGGGAGTAGCTGGGGTGAGTTTAAAACTGGTCTTGCGCAAGACAGGTTTAGTACTTTGAAGAATTCTGGAAGGTTCTCCTTATTTTATCAAAGTATTTATGAATATTTATAAAAGTGTTTGTAAGTATTGGCCTGCAGCCAATACATGATTATTAAATAAACTTATACTGGTATTATACTTAAATATACACTAGGGTGAACAATACCGTAGAAAATTAAAGTCTCAGGGAGGAGGAAAAAACAGTCACAAAGCATCACAAAATGCTTGGAAAGAAGTGGTTTTTAAGACAGATTGCGGTTTAGTATAGCTCTTTCCCCCTCAGGAGTGGTACTTTCTGGCCACAGGACTCCTCTCTTGGTTCCCCAAATTCCGATTTCCCTTTGTGCGTCGGAGTCTTTGCACATGCTGGTCCAGGTGACCAGGGTGTTCACTGTCTCTTCTCAGCTTGAGAACTGATCCTCCGTGACCCGGAAGAGGAGGCGCCGTCTGCTCAGCCTCTCCCCGCTCCTGCAAGGGGGCAGCTGAAGATCCCACGGCTTTGTCCTGCTCTCTCCGCACATCCTTTCCCCCAGCAGCCAAGGCCTCAAGGAAATGTGCTTGTCGGCAACTTACTTTCCTTAACATCACAAGCCCTCTGTAAGGTGCCAGGTTAGGAAATATTTGTTAAATGAATAAATCTAAAGTAACAGTAGAAACACACACATACATATTTAATTTTATATATATATATATATATATACACACTATTTTATTATGTAAAAAATTTCAAATTGGCTGCAAGAAGAGACTCTTTCAGCATCCAGCTCTTAATTCACGATGGGAAGCAGCTCACGTTTTTCATTTTTCTATATGGAAGACCAATGTTTTGCAGAAAAAATTTGCTTCAGAAATAACTCTTATAGTATCAAAGTTATCTTTTAACTACATGTGTTTTCTCATCAAATTTCAAGCTCCATTTGGTTGTTTACATATACCTTTTTTACTTGGCTCACAGCCTCTCTGTTGGAAAAAAATGTCCATTCAAATGTATCTGTGTGTGTATGCGTGTAAAATCATCAGCACTTCCCAAACAACCTAGTCCAGTACAAGATGGGTCAGATTTTCCGGAATAAATAAAACACAACATATGGAGGCTAATGCTCAAGTCTCTTATCCAAAAAGAAAAAGTACAAGAAGGAGAAGGGGGAGGGGAAAGAAGAAGTGGCAACAGTGGAGGAGGATGGTGGGGACAGGGAGGAGAAGGGGAAGAGAGGGAAGGGAAGGGGGCGGGGGTAGGGAGGAAAGGAAAGAAACCTCCTCTGACATGTAATTTGCACCAGCGGCAAATATTTATTGAGCCTTGTAAGCTAGGCATTGCTTTAAGTACTTTCCACGTATTATCTTAGGCAATACTCACCCACACACCATCAGGCAGGTCTTATATTGTCAATTATTACACATGAGACAACGGAATCACAGAGAGTGGTCTGCCCAAGGTCACCCAGCTAATACATGGTAGTGTGATGATTTGAACTTGGGCTCCTGGCTCCAGAAGCCATGTCAACCCCTGCTCCCTTGAAAGAGGCCTCCATACTCATTATCTCAATTTCCTCACCTCCCACTCACCTTCCATCAACTCCAAACTATCCTCTCACTTCCTTATTCCAATGAAACAGCCCTTAGGGTCAGTGGTAACTGCCGTCTCACAGAGGGTATTACTCAGGCCTCATCGGATTTGACTTCTTGGTCAGATTCAATACTGCTGACCTCTGTATCCTGCTTCCCTTTACTCTGGGTCACAACTCTTTTTTGTTTTCCTCCTACTTCTCTCCCAGCTCTTTCTCTAGCTCCTATCCTGGTGTATTCTTCTTAACCCAGCCATCGAACAGTCCATGTTCCTCAGATGTAGTCCCAAGGACTCTTTTATTTTTCCCCTCTTACTCAATGTTCTCACCTTAGAATTTGAGACTCAGATCATCTCACCTTTGTTCCAGCTTCAATTATCACCTACATACAAATGATGGAGAAATGTACAGATCCAGCCGAGACCTCAGATCCACCTCCTGAGTTCCAGACCACATATGTCCAGATGCCTACCTGATAGCCCTCTCAGATGTGAAGATACCTCTAACGTGCTCATCGAACTATGTATTGCTGAATCCCCAGAACCTCTTGCAATACGTGACACATAGACAATTGGTACATTCTGGTTGAATGACTTAAGAAATAAATAGATGAAACACAACATGTTCAAAACCAAATTCATAATCTCCTATCCTCCAAAACTGATCCTCTTCCAGTGTTCCCATCCCCCTGAATAGCGCCACCTTTGACCTTTGAGAACTCTCTTTCCTTCTGTCATCTCAGCACTGACTTCTCTTGATTTTGTTTCCTAACTATGTTTCAAATTGGTCCACTTTCCCCACCTGCACAGCCGTCCATCTATGCTACTTCCATCTCTTCCTGGGCTACACTACAGACACTTCCAACAGCTAAACCCACATCCACTCACACCCTTTCTGATCTGTTTTCCACAATTCTGTCAGAGTGGCCTTCTCAAAAGATGTCTGATCATTTGCCAACAGGCTTAGAACTCTTCAGGAGTTTTTCATTGATCTTATAACTAGGACCCAAATCGCTAATATGACCAATAGGAGTCTGAACTGGCTGAGTCTCCCAAGGCTCTTGTTACAGCAAAGTTTTTAATTCTCTGTAAAGGTCAAGTTACTTTCTGCCTGGGAACCTTTACATATGGATTTGCTGCAGCTTAAAGCCCTATGCGTCCTCCCACCCCACTTCACTGAGTTGATTCCTGCTCATCCTTCTCTGATCTTCCACACTGGTTCCATCCTCTTATTACAGCTCTAAGTTGTCATGTTACATTTATTTGTGTAATAATTTAATGAATATCTGTCTCTCCAACTTGACTGTAAACTCCATGAAGGTAGGGAGTGTGTTTTATTCTGCTTAATTTTATAATTTTATCCTTATTTTCCATCACAATGTCTGCCCATAAATAACTATCATAACTATTGAAGGAATATATTGATGAGAAATTTATAAAGGAAGATCAACACCAAGACATGGGTTGAAATGTTACCTGAGCTTGAGAAATATAGAGAGAATACAAAAATCATACAGAGAAGAAGATTATCTGTAAAGGAAAAAATCTTCCAGGTTGGGCTCATTAATCTCTGGAAACAGTTTATGCCAGAAGATACTGTAATATGTTAAGCTTTGAGGAAAAAAATTCAACCAAAGAAATCTAGTAAAGATTTCATTATATTGTTCAAATATAAGGGCAACAGAAAGCCTTCCTTAAATGTATGGAGCGAAATCATAATGTTTATGATTGTTCATTTCTGATGGTTTATTATGCACCTTAACTGTGCAAGAGGTGGGGAAAAGGCAGAGTGATCAAGAAAGCAGAGATGTGTAAAAAATAAAATGAAGTAACATAAATAAAACTGATGTCTCTCAAGTGAGTAAATTTCAAAAATAAATCTGTTGAAATAAACACACAATTAAACTCAAGTTGAATCCAAAAGCAAATCCAAATAACCTGAATCTAAGTGATTAAAAACGTTTTTAAGCAAAAAGAAACGAAAAGAGATCAAACCCTACACATAAGAACTAAAACTATAAAACTCTGACAAGGAAACATAGGAGAAAAGCTTCATAACATTGGATTTGGCAACGATTTCTTAGAAATGACACCAAAAGCATGGGCAACAAAAGAAAAAAATAGATAAATTAGATTACATCAAAATGTAAAACTGTACATTAAAGGACACAATGAACAGAGTGTAAAGGCAACCATGGAATGGGATAAAATATATGCAAATCATGTATCTGATAAGGGTTCAATATTCAGAATGTGTGAAGAACTATGACTCAACAACAAACCAAACAACTCGATTAAAAAGGGCAAAGGTCTTGAATAGACACTTCTCCAAAGAAGATTTGCAAATGGCCATCAAGTACAAGAAAAGATGCTTGGCATCACTAATCATTAGGGAAATGCAAATCAAAACCACAATGAGACACCAACTCATACCCAAGAAGATGGCTACCGTCACATAAACAGAAAATAACAAGTATTTGTGAGGATGTGAGCAAGTTGGAACACTTGCGCTTTGTTGGCGAGAATGTAAAATGGTGCAGCCACTACGAAAAACTGTATAGCAGTTCCTCAAAAATTTAAAAACATTTACCGTGTGACTCAGCATTTCCATTTCTGGGTATAAAGCCAAAAGAATTCAAAGCAGAGACTCACAGGAGATATTTGTACACCTATGTTCATAGTAGCATTGTTCAAAATAGCCAAAAAAGTGGAAGCAAGCCAAATGTCCATCGATGCATAAATGGATAAGCAAAATGTGCATACGTACAGCGAAATACTATTCAGTCTTAAAAAGGAAGGAAATTCTGTCCCACGCTGCAACACAATGAACGTTGAGGCCATTATGCTAAGTGATATAAGCCAGTCATAAAAGGACAAATACTGTGTGATTCCATTTAGATGAAGTATCTAGAGTAGCCAAATTCGTAGAGACAGAAAGTAGAATCAAGTTGGGAGGAAGGGCAAATGGGCAGCTGTTGTTAAATGGGTACATAGTTTCAATGTTGCAAGATGGAAAGAGTTCTGGAGATGGATGGTGGTGATGGCAGCACAATGTGGAGATGCTTAATGCCACTGACCTGTACCCTGAAAAACAGTTCACAGGATAAATTTTATATGTATTTTACCACATTTTTTTTAAAAAAAGAAAAGATAAACCGTGTAAATTGAAAGTGAAAAGAAAGCAAAGGCCAAGAAATTAACATCAGGCAAACTCAAGGAAGAAATGATTTAAATGGGAGAGAAAGGCTTTCTTTTTCATCGTGGTGGTGAGAGTTCTCTCTAGTGAAGATAAACTATTAGAAATTTCTGTGCACCAAGTAACCTGACATCAAAACATAGAAGTAAAAGCTGCAGAATCACAAGGAGAAATGGAAAGAAACAGAACTTCAAACCAACAATGAGAATCTTAAACATACTTTCCTTCGTTCTTGGCAGATGAAGTAGATAAAACATAAGAAAGGATAGAGGACCTAAGTTTTTAAAAAAACTAAATCTAGGAATAGTTTACTTACAGTAAGATGCATAATGAATTTTTTCTTGTGTATATGTTCATGGAACCTCCACCCAGGTCAAGAAACATACAGACATTTCCATCTGCCGGAACACTTCCTCGTGTCCCTCACTAGCCAATCGCCAAGGTAACTATATTCTGATGTCTATCATGACAGAATAGTTCTGACTGCTGTCAGTTTCATATAAATGGAATCATGCAGTGTGTAGTCTTTTGTGTCTTGCTTCCTTTACTCATAATACTTTTTAAATCCATCCATGTTGTTGGATATATAAAGCTGATTCATTTTTATTGTTGTATAGTATCAATTGTATGAATATATCACAGATGGTTTTTACAAGCCTTTTTGCGAACGTGTATTTTTTTCATTTCTCTTGGGTATATACCTAGCAATGGCTGGGTGTTAGGGTAAGTATATATTTATCTTTGTTGTAAATTGCCAAACAGTTTTCTAAAGCATTTGTTCCATTTTAAACTCCCAAACATCAACCTATGAGATTTCCAGTTGCTCCATATCCTTGCAAGCACGTGGCATTGTCTATCTTTTTCAGTAGATATGCATACTAGCTCAACGTTTTAAATTTGCATTTCTCTGGTGAGTAATGATATTTGAACACCTTTTCATGAGTTTTTTGACCATTTGGATATTTTCTTGTGAAGTATCTTTTGTAGTGTTTTGGCCTTTTCTTAAAAATTGGGGGGCCGGCCTGGTAGCGCAGCAGTTAAGTTAGCACGTTCCACTCCTGTGGCCCAGGGTTCGCTGGTTCGGATCCCGGGTGCGGACATGGTACCGCTTGGCAAGCCATGCTGTGGTAGGCGTCCCACATATAAACTAGAGGAAGATGGGTATGGATGTTAGCTCAGGGCCAGTCTTCCTCAGCAAAAAGAGGAGGATTGGAGGCAGATGTTAGCACAGGGCTAATCTTTCTCAAAAAAAACAAAAAAACAATCTCCAGGATTTTTCTCCAGAATCTTTATGGCTTTAGCCTCATATTTAGAACTATAATCTGTTAATATTTTACTTACAAGCAACTGAGCCAAAAGGCTTAAACATATCAAATTCTACTTGAAAAAAAGGGAAATAAATGTTTTTAAACAAGAATAAAAACTTAGAAAATGATCATAACTTAGGTCACCAAAAATCCCTCAATGAATGCTGAAAGCATGAATAACAAAACCACATTCTTTGTCCAAAATGAAATAAAATGAAAAATAAATAAAAATTTATGTCTATTTGGAAATCTAAAAAAATGATCTCATACACATTGGGTGAAAGAGACAATCAGTGTTTCAAAGAGAAATTTCTAAAAAGTAATGACAAATTTTTGTTGTTGTTGAGGCAAACTTTTTTATGATTTTTTATTGTGATCTAAATAGTTTATAACATTGTGAAATTTCAGTTGCACATTAACATTTGTCAAACACCATATAAATGTACCCCTGCACCCCTTGTGCCCATCCTCCCCTGCCTTTCCCCTCCCCTGGTAACCACTAAATTGTTCTCTTTGTCTGCAAGTTTGTTTATATTCCACATACGAGTGAAATCATATGATGTTTGTCTTTCTCTCTCTGGCTTATTTCTTTTAACATGATGCCCTCAAAGTCCATCCATGTGGCCACGAATGGGATGATTATGTCTTTTTTATGGCCCAGTAGTATGCCATTGTATATATAGACCACATCTTCTCTATCCAATCATCAGTTGATGGGCACTTGAGTCGCTTCCACATCTTGGTTATTGCAAATGCTGCTGCAATGAACATAGTGGTGCCTAAGTCTCTTTGTATTGTTGATTTCAAATTCTTTGGATAAGTACCCAGTAGTGGGATAGCTGGGTCATATAATAATTTCTATTTCTAAATTTTGGAGAAATCTCCATACTGTTTTCCAAAGTGGCTGCACCAGTTTGCATTCCCACCAGCAGTAGATAGTGTTCCCTTTTCTCCACAACGTCTCCAACATTTATTATTTTTTGTGTTGGTGATTATAGACATTCTAATGGGTGTAAGATGACATCTAGGAGTAGTTTTGATTTGCATCTCCCTGATGGTTAGTGATGTGGAGCACTGTTTCATGTGCCTATTGGCCATCTGTGTATCTTCTTTGGAAAAATGTCTGTTCATATCCTCTGCCCACTTTTTGATTGGGTTGTTTATTTTTTTGTAGGTCAGTTGTGTTAGTGCTTTATATATTGTGGAGATTAACCCCTTATCAGATATATGATTTGCAAATATTTTCTCCCAGTTGGTGAGTCTTATTTTCATTTTGATCCTGGTTTCCTTTGCCTTGCAGAAACTCTTTAGTCTGATGAAGTCCCATTTGTTTATTTTTTCTTTTGTATCTCTTGTCTGAGTGGACAGCTTATTTGTAAAGATCCTTTTAAGGCTGATGTCAAAGAGTGTACTGCCTATAATTAACTTCCAGAAGTTTTATGGTTTCAGGTCTTACCTTCAAGTCTTTGATCCATTTTGAGTTTATTTTTGTGTATGGAGAAAGATAATGGTCTGCTTTCATTCTTTTGCATGTGGCTGTCCAGTTTTCCCAGAATCATTTATTGAAGAGGCTTTCCTTTCTCTATTGTATGTTCTTGGCACCTTTGTTGAAGACTAGCTGTCCATAGCTGTGTGGTAATTTTTCTGGGCTTTCAATTCTGTTCCATTGATTTGTGTGTCTGTTTTTGTACCAGTATCATGCTGTTTTGATTACTATAGCTTTGTAATATGTTTTGAAGTCAGGGATTGCAATGCCACCAGGTTTGTTCTTGTTTCTCAGGATTGCTTTGTCTATTTTGGGTCTTTTGTGGCCCCATATGCATTTTAAGATTCTTTGTCCTGTTTCTATGAAGAACATCATTGGGATTCTGATTGAGATTGCATTGAGTCTGTAGATTACTTTAGGTAGAATGGACATTTTAACTATGTTTATTCTTCCAATCCAGGTGCACAGACTATCTTTCCATTTCTTTATGTCAATCTCAATTTCTTTCAGTAATGTCTTATAGTTTTCCTTGTATAGGCCTTTCACCTCCTTGGTTAAATTTATTTTTAGGTGTTTTATTCTTTCTTGTTGCGATTGTAAATGAGGTTGTATTGTTGAGTTCTTGCTCTGTTAGTTCATTATCAGAGTATAGAAATGCCACTGGTTTTTGTAAGTTGACTTTGCATCTTGCAACTTTGCTGTAGTTGTTGATTATTTCTAAAAGTTTTCCGATTTAGGGTTTTCTATGTATAAAATCTCGTTGTCTGCAAACAGCAGGAGTTTCACTTCTTCAACGCCTATTTGGATTCCTTTTATTTCTTTTTGCTGCCTAATTGCTCTGGCCAAAACCTCCAGTACTATGTTGAATAAGAGTAGTGATAGTGTGGGCACCCTTGTCTTGTTCCTGTTCTCAGAGGGATGGCTTTCACTTTTTCCCCATCGAGTATGATGTTGGCTGTGGGTTTGTCATATATGGTGTTTATTATGTGGAGGTATTTTCTTTCTATACCCATTTTATTGAGAATTTTTTTCATGAATGGGTATTGGATCTTGTCGGATGCTTTCTCTGCATCTATGGAGATGATCACGTGGTTTTTGTTCCTCCTTTTGTTAATATGATGTATCACATTGATTGATTTGTGGATGTCGAGCCATCCCTGTGTCCCTGGTATGAATCCCACTTGATCATTGTGTATGATCCTTTTTAATATATTGCTGTATTCGGTTTGCCAATATTTTGTTAAGGATATTTGCATCATCAGCAATATTGGCCTGTAATTTTCCTTCTTTGTGTTGCACCTGTCTGGTTTTGGGATCAGGATGATGTTGGCCTTGTAGAATGTATTAGGAATATTTCAGTCTTCCTCAACTTTTTGGAATAGCTAGAGAAGAATAGGTAATAAATTGTCTTTGAATGTTTGGTAGAATTCTCCAGAGAAGCCAACTGGTCCTGGACTTTTATTTTTGGAGAGGTTTTTGATTACTGTTTCAATCTCTTTACTTGTGATTGGTCTATTCAGATTCTCTATTTCTTCTGGATTCGGTCTTGGGAGATTGTAAGAGTCTAAGAATTTATCCATTTCTTCTCAATTGTCCAGTTTGTTGGTGTATAGTTTTTCACAATATTCTCTTACAATCTTTTGCATTGCTGTGGTATCCATTGTAATTTCTGCTCTTTCATTTCTAATTTTATTTATTTGAGCCTTCTCTCTCTTTTTCTTAGTGAGTCTGGCAAGGGGTTTGTCTACTTTGTTTATCCTCTCAAAGAACCAGCTCCTTGTTTAATTGATCCTTTTTACAGTCTTTTCTGTTTCAATTTCATTTATTTCTGTTCTAATTTTTATTATTTCCCTCCTTCTGCTGAGTTTGGGCTTTGTTTGTTCTTCTTTTTCTAATTCTTTTAGGAGTTGGTTAAGATTGTTTATTTGAGCTTTTTCTTATTTGTTGACGTGGGCCTGTATTGCTGTAAATTTCCTTCTTAGGACAGCTTTTGCTGCATCCTATAAAAGTTGTTATGGTGTGTTTTCATTCCTCTTTGTCTCCAAATATTTTTTGATCTTTTACTTTATTTCTTCAATGACCCATTGGTTGTTCAGCAGCATGTTGTTTATTCTCCACATTTTTGTTCCTTTTCCAGCTTTTTTCTTGTAGTTGATTTCTGGTTTCACAGCATTATGGTCAGAAAAGATAGTAGATGTGTTTCAATCTTCTTAAATTTATTGAGATTTGTCCTGTTTTCCAATATATGGTCTATCCTTGAGAGTGTTCTATGTGCGCTTGGGAAGAATGTATATTCTGCTGTGTTTGAACGGACTGCTCTCTATAAATATCTAAGTTCATCTGGTCTACTTTCTTGTTTGAGTCCAGAATTTCCTTGTTGACATTTTGTCTGAATGATCTATCCATTGATGTAAGTGGTGTGTTGAGGTCCCTTACTATTACTGTGTTGTTGTTGCTATCTCCTTTTTGATTTGTTAATAGTTTCTTTAGGCACTTTGCTGCTCCTGTGTTGGGTGTGTACGTGTTTATAAGTGTTATATCTTCTTGATGGAGAGTCCCTTTTATCATTGTATGGTGCCCCTCTGTGTCTCTCTTTACCAGTTTTGTCTTGAAGTGTATTTTGTCTGATATAAGTATGGCAACACTTGCTTTCTTTTGTTTGCTATTAGCTTGGAGTATTGTCTTCCATCCCTTCACTCTGAGCCTATGTTTGTCTCTGGAGCTGAGATGTGTTTCCTGGAGGCAGCATATTGTTGGGTCTTGTTCTTTAATCCATCCTACTGCTCTGTGTCTTTTGACTGGAGAATTCAATCCATTTACTTTTAGAGTAATTATTGATATATGAGGGATTAATGTTACCATCTTATCGCACGTTTCCCAGTTCTTCAGCATTTCCTTTGTTTCTCATCCCATATATTTCAGACTACCAATTTGATTAGGTAGTTTTCTCTGTTGGGTTTCTTCATTTTCTCCTTGTTTATAATAAATGTCTCCATTCTAGTTCTGTGTTTAGTGGTTACCCTTAGGTTTGTATAAAAAATCTTGTAGTTGAGATAGCCCATTTTCTGATTCTCTTACTTCCTTAGACTCTGCTGAGTCCATTGCTTTTCTCTTCCCCTTCTAAGTTATTCTTGTCATATCTTTTTCCATCTTGTGTTGTGAGTTTGTGGTTAAAATGATGAGATCACTTTTGTTTTGGTGTTTTCCTTTTCTTTATCCTTGATATTAAAGTTGAGTGTTTAGTAAGCTGATCTGATAGAGAGCTGCCATTTTCTGATTATTGCCCACCTATTCATCTCCTTGTTCAGGGCTTTTTAGCCTCTTTCCCCCCCCCCCTTTTTTTTTTCAGGTATAAGGGCCTTCTTGAGGAATTCTTGTAGAGGGGTTCTTGTGGCAATGAAAACTCCCTTAGCTTTTGTTTATCTTGGAAAGATTTTATTTCTCTGTCATATCTGAAGGAGATTTTCACTGGATAGAGTATTCTTGGCTGAAAGTTTTTGTCTTTCGGGATTTCGAATACACCATTCCACTCTCTCCTAGCCTGTAAGGTTTCTGCTGAGAAATCTGCTGAAAGCCTGATAGGGGTTCCTTTGTCAGTCATTTTCTTCTGCCTTGCTGTCCTCAGTATATTTTCTTTGTCCTTGACTTTTGCCAGTTTCACTACTATATTGCCTTGGAGTGGGTCTTTTAATTGACAAAGTTAGGAGATCTGGAGGTCTCTTTCACATGGATTTCCAGCTCTCTCCCCAAGTTTGGAAAGTTCTCAGCTATTATTTATTTGAACAAGCTTTCTGCTCCATTCTCCTTCTCTTACTCCTCTGCAATACCTATAATCCCTATATTGCATTTCCTGATTGAGTCAGATATTTCTCTGAGAGCTTCTTCATTTCTTTTTAGTCTTAACTCTCTATTCTCTTCCCTCTGAAGCATTTCTATAGTACTCATCTCTAACTGGCTGATTCTCTCCTCCATATTGTCAGCTCTGTTGTTTAGGGAATCCAGATTTTTCTTTATTTCATCCATTGTGGTTTTCATCTCCAACAATTCTGACTGGTTCTTCTTCATGGTTTCAATTTCCTTTGTGAAGAGGCTCCCGAATTCATTAATTTGTCTTTCTGTGTTTTCTTGCAACTCATTGAGTTTTTTTATGATATCTGTTTTGAATTCTTTGTTGTTTAGGTTATGGATTTCTGTGCCTCCAGGGTTGGTTTCTGGACACTCATCACTTCCCTTCAGTCTGGAGATTTAATATACCTACTCATACTGCTTGACGGAGTGGATTTTTGCCTCCTCATGGTGCTCTTACCTGGTCGCAGCTGCCATGTACCACCACTGGGTGGGGATCAGGCACTGTGTATTCTGGGCCCAACATGAACAGGGGCTCCCCAGCTTCAGCCACTGACTGCTTTTCTGTCTGAGCAACTGATGGATGGCAGATCTGGAGCACCAGGCAGAGGGAGGGGTACTCTCCTTCCCCAGTGCTTCCCCCACCCCTGCTTGTTTCTCTGTGTGGAGCTCTGGGTGATTGCAGGACTGTGCACTTTCCCTTTTCCAAGCTGCCACTCCCTCACTCACCACTTCACGCACCAAGGGGTAGTGGGGCTGGGATGGGGTACCTTTCCTTACCTGCACACTTTCCCCATCACCTCTGCCACACTCTCCATGCCATGCTCTTAACGATTCTGGGGCTGGAGTGCTGGGCCAGGACAGGGTACCTCCCTCACCTGCAAACTTTCCCTGCCACCACTACCACGTTCACTGCATCATGCTCCACACGATTCTGGGGCTGGAGTACCAGGCAGGGACAGGGCGTTCTTTTCACCTGCACACTTCCCGCCACCATGGCCCATCTCTCTCCATGGAGCTCCTGCAAAGCAACTTCCACTTCCTCCAGAGGATCCAGCCCCACCACCACCTTCAGGCATGTGGCTGTGTGGGTCTCTCAGAAGTCTTTCATGATGTATAATGTGTCCTCTCTTGGTGCATGAATGTCCTTTTTGTTGTATCTTAGAGGGGAGAGGCCAAGGAAAGAGCTCACTCTGCCATGATGCTGACATCACTCTAATGACAAATTTTTAAAAATCTCTAGGACAAAGTCAATTTTTACTCAGATAAAAAGTTCAATTTTATTCCAAAAAAAGAGTTTAAAAAAAAAGAAAGGAAGAGAGAGATTAAGGAATTACTAATGATGACAAAGGTGTGTGTGAATTTGAAACTAGAAAAGCCACCCCTGCACCTTTTTCTCAGTTTATGAAATATAGACAGCTACCATACAACACAGAAAGTTACCTGAGTGTCCCTTGAAATTAGAGACAGCCATGAGCCTGTTTTGGCTCCTGTGCTGGGGTCAGAGCCTGCTGATGCTGCCTTGCTCTCTTTCTTTCCTTGAAAAAGGACATAACGGCCACCTTGTCGCCATGTTGAAAAGGCCAAAAGAATCACAGAAAATTTAGCCTCGACAGAAATGGACTAAAGAAAAGACACCAGCAACCATCTGCCTCTTGACTCCTTGTTTTGTGAGAAAAGAAAAAGCACCACAGTAGTTGGTTAAAAGCATTCTTAACTGACAAGAGTGAGTAATGAGATGAGAACGGGGGTCGTATCCATGGAATGAAATTGAGTTAACAAATACATGCAGGTACAAATGAGGATTTGTTTAATGATAAAGAAGTTGTATCAGATCAGTGGTAGTAAATTGGGACAACTTGATAGCCAGGTGAAGTGAAGAAAATAATAAAGAAGAAATCTTGTCTTGCTTCTTACAACAAAACATAATCTAAAGGATCAACCTGGAATTCTGCCAAGTGAATTTTGCCAAGCAAAAATTAGTAAATGTTATTTTCTCATGAAACACTCCTCCCAACATTTAGAAGGAAATCCTTGCCTTAATGTCCACTTTTTAAACAGTTACAACTGCAGGCTAAGTAGAGAAGAAGAAAATGGGGAGTATTATATTGGCTTCTTGTGCATTTAAAATTAGAGCCCCCTTAAACAGTGTTAACCACAAAGAAGAACTTGTATTAACTGCAAAGATGGGTCAGTATGACTCTGAAATGAAACCAGCAAGGAAATGATTTTTGTTGTTGGATTTATGGTTTTGAAACAAAGGCATGAATCTTTGCATTTTTCTTTTCTAGCTTTCTTAGGAGTTTTCTTCGATCCTTACAAAGTGACTTGTGCAGTTTTACTTAAAAAATTTTTTTTCAGAAATGGTTGAGATATAATGGGAAATATATTTTTCCTGAATTTCTGCTAACTGTTGCCAGTAAAAATGTCTGGGCCTTATGTCCTTGGGGATGAGATATCAAGGGTCACCATTTCAATTTTTATTATTACTTTTTTTATGGTCATGAGCCTTCTTGATAGTTCCCTCAAAGACCAATTTTGGTATTTATACTTTCCTAGAAAATTGTCCATTTTGTGGGTTTTTAATTTATTCATAGAAAGTTGTTCATATCGATCTTTACAGCTTTTACATACACTTCTGCATATGTTTGTATTCTGTTATTTGTTCCTAATATCATTTGCATGCTTCCTCTCTCTGTCTTTCTCTCTCTCTATTTCACTGCTCTTTAAAGCAGTATTTGGTCTCATCAATCAATTCTACTTTTTTGTTTATTTGCTATTTAAATAATCTCTTCTTTTATATCTATTTGATTCTCTCCATTTGACTTAGATTTTTGTGTTGTTCATTTTTTCACCTTTTGGATCTAAAACGTTAGTTCATTTATTATAAATTTGTCCTTTAAGTATAGCTTTGGGGTGTGTACTACTGGTTTTTATATAGGATGCTTCTGTTTGAAGTATTTCATAGTGTTTCCTTAGATCTATCCTTTAATGATATTTTTTTAGAAATATACCGTATAGAGACTAGCTCGGTGGTATAGTGGTTAAGATTGCATGCTTCACTTTGGCAGCCCAGGGCTCATGGGTTTGGATCCCAGGCACAGACCTACATACCACTCATCAAGCCATGCTGTGGCAGCATCCCACATACAAAGTAGAGGAAGATTGGCACAGATGTTAGCTCAGGGCCAATCTTCCTCACTGACAAAAAAAAGAAGAAGAAAGAAAAGAAATACACTTTATAATTTCTCAAGGGTGTTTTTGCTATTATTTGTTGTAATTTTATATGTTTTGTAGCCAATGTTCCCTCCCAAAAACCCCAGTCTAACCAGGAGGAATGACCCCAGTCTAATCATGAAACACCATTGGACAAACTCAAATTGAAAGATGGTATACAAAATTCTGACCAGTACACCTCAGAACTATCAAGGTCATCAAAAACAAGGAAAGTCTGAGAAAATGTCATCGTGCGGAGGAGGCTAAGGATGCATGACAGCTAAATATAGTGTGATATCTTTGATGGAATCTTGGGACAGAAAAAGGACATTAGGAAAGCACTAGTGAAATTCACTGTATGGCGTTTGGTTAGTAGTAATATTCTAGTGTTGGTCGCTCAGTTGTGACAAATGTACTATGGTAATGTAAGACATTAACAATACGGGAAAGTGGGGGAATGTTACACAGGAGCTCTGTCCTATCTTTACAACACTTCTGTACATCTAAAACTATTCTAAAATTAAAAAGTTTATTTTAATTTTAAGAAAACTAAATAAAACACTGCAAAAAACCCTCTTGTGGCTTGTCCCCTCACTTAGTGTGTAATACATCTTGTCCTTATCACTGCCTTCAAGGCCCTGCGTGGTCTGTCCCTCTGTCCCTGACTACCTTGACCTCCTGGCAGGCTACTCACCACTCTGCTCATTCTAGTCCACCCCACCCACGTGGACCTTCTGCCGTTCCTCCAGCATGCCAAGTACGATTGCTCTGTAGGTGTTTGCACATGCTGTCTCCATGTTCCACATCTGTCACTCCCTCATATACCTTATATTTTTACACAAATGTCTTCTTTCAAGCGATGTCTTTCTGACCACTTTATTTAAAAGCACAACTTCCTCAGGCCTCCTCCTTATCTTCTTTCCTTTATTTTTTCCCCATAGCACTTATCGCCTCCATCTAAAACACACACACACAATGTTCTTTATTGTCTGTCTCCATTTGTTAGAATGTAAGCTTAATCAGGGCAGAGATCTCTTGACGTGTTTTATCCACTGATGGGTCCCAAACACCCATAAAACACCTGGCACATAGTAAGAACTCAGTAAGCAATGATTGAGTAAAATTAATCAGATCGGACACTTTAGCCATAGCTCAACAAGAAATGGTTGTGGATTAGGCTTGGTTTATAGCATTGGAGATGGAGACAAGTGGTCAGCTTTGGGATTTATTTTTGGTATTGAGCAAACAGGACTTATGGGTGAATTAGAGATAGATCTTTTGGGCATGAGAGAAGTGAAGGGTAAACCTTAGTTATGTTGAAGGTGGCATCACTTAATGAGACGTGAAAAACTTCAGAGGAACATTTGGGAGTACAGAACCTTGAGCTATGTTTCAGACACGTTAGGTCTGAGATGCTTCTTACATATCCAAATGGAGATGTTCAATATACGTTTTGGATTCGAGGAGACTGGAGCTAGAAAGACTGCCCCAGGAGTCATCAACGTACAGACGATGGTCTTTAAAGTCATGGTACTAGGTAAGATCACATAGGGATTGAACATAAAAGATGAAGGGACCGAAGGCAGCATCATCCCAAGTATACTCCAAAAAGTTAGTGATGTGATCAGAGGAAGAGTAGATTGCAAAAAATACCAGGAGGTGAGACGATGAGGGTGGGAATAAAAAACTGGATAGAATGAGCACCACAGGGACTTCTGGAGGAAGATTTTTACAGAAGAAAGCAGTGAACCACATCAAATTCAGTGAAGAAGTTACTAAGAGGAGGACCAAAAGGTGTCCCTTGGCTTGGCCAGATGCAGATCACTGATGTCAATAATAAGGTTTGTTTCACTGAAGCGTTGGGGAAGAAACCCTAATTGGCCCAGGTCAGTGAGGAAATGGGCGGTGCAGAAGCAGAGTGACTGTAGCAGGCGGGGCTGAGAGTGCAGCAGCTCTCCACACTCCCGTGTGGAAGAGGCTGGCAGATGGCACGTTTTGTGGAAGTGCATTGGTCAAGCAGAGGACAGAATTGTGAGTACGGATACATGACACTTGGGAGATTTGATGATGGAAAGCTAAGAGACTATATTCCATAGAGTAAAAGAAAAAACAGGGAGAAAGCAGAAACAAAGGATTCATCAAAGAAACATTATGAAGAGATTACAAATGAAATGACAGAGACCAAATTACTAATTTAGATAATAGACCAAAATGGGATACATACCCCTATTAATACAAAAGTTTTTCAGTTCGCACTTAAAAACTGCTCTACTCAACTTTGTTGTCTATAAAAGCAATGCTTTACACAAAATAACATGGAATTGTTGAAAACAAAATGATGGGTAAATGTATTATGCAAATGCAAACTAACAGACAGATAGATTGTCACCATGTCCTTCTAATAATTTTACCTTTCAGTTGGGATTAGAGACCAAAGGAAGAGTGTTGACCTGACTGGACTCCCACCCCCACGATGGAGCAGAATCCCCACGGCAGGGCTGAGGTGCTGTGGCAGGGTGGTGGACGACACAGCCAGCTCCGTTCTCTCCAGTGGCAGCCACTCTGCTCCTTGATTTGGGGTTCCAGAGAACCCTAAACCTGGGCACACAAGACACTCCCTGCTCTGATTATGGGGTTTTGGGGTTTTAAGATGTGTATGGTAGGAAGTAGAGTTGGGATGTGTTTGGGAGTTAAAATGTACAGGAGTTATGGATGTATTGGATATATATTTGTAATACCAAACCCAGTACAAACTTTTTTTGCAGTGTACCTAGGACATTTGAGAAAATATAAAATTACAAAATTTCCATGAAGAATCTTCATGGATTCCTAAAAGTAGAAATTTTATAAGCATGTGTTTATAAATGCAGCAAACACAGGCATTGATACAAACATTAATGACAACAAAATCTAGCCTCTTGGAAATTGAAAAATAAAACATCAGAATTAATGCAAGGGACGAAAAAATTAAGAATTCAACCATAATCTCCTCTGAAATAATAATGGTTAGAAAACAATAAATCACAATTCATGCCATCTGGTAAATATCACACTCACAATAAAGTTTATAGCCTTAAATGTCTTTTATTAATAATTAATAAAAATTAAAGAAGTCAAATGACAGGAAATATAATCTAAGAAGCTAAAGGGAATCGATAGCCAAATGAAAGGAAAAGGACGGTATTAACACAGATATGTGCTGAATTAGTGAATTAAAGAACAATAAAATTCAGAAATAAATTCAAATAGGAGTTCTTTGCGAATTTCAGGGAATTAGAAGACCCACTGGCACCAATCTAAAGGGTGCGTGGAGATGGATGTGGCTGTGGAAACAGGGCACCCCACTTAGGGAGACGATGAGATGAGCCGTATGTGGGCAAAGCTCAGCATGGCCCCAAGACAGTCCCAGACTCCACAGCCCTCCCCGCCCCAGCCACAGTCCTGAGACCAGAATGCCTCTAACATCCCAGAATCTTAGGTCCATCCCAAGAAGGAAGAGGAAGGGACTGAACCCTGAATAGAGAGGATCTTGAACAAGAGTGGACCAAGTTTTCATTACTGAATTGGACGGAGCAGTTCCTGGACTGGGCTCATTTTTAAGCCTGAAAATAAATAGATCTAATTCTTTCACTGAGAAATAAAGACTAGAGAACTAAATTAAGTTCATATATGCGTAAATAAAGTTGGTTTTCACATCTGGGTTAAAAGATTTGTGAGTGTCATACCCACCACAGATGTAAGACTAAATGTTCCACATCTGTAGTAACAGAGGAAATACAATTTACTATTTATGAATATGACAACTGTTTGATCACTATTTGTCTTCTCCACTTGCTCAGGAGCTCCATGAGGGCAGGGGCCGTATCTGTTTTTGTTCAACATTGTAGGTGAGGTATATGGAAGATAGAGGTGCTCAGTAAGCATGGCTTGAAAGACAGAAAGAAAACGAGGAGGGAGAGAAAGGGAGGGAAAGAAGAAGAAAGGAAGGAAGGAAGAGAGGAAGAGAGGGAGGTGGGAGGGAGGGAGAAAAGAGAGAGGAAGGGAGAGAGGGAGAAGTGGGGAGGAAGAAAGGGGCCAGGATGTTGGCTGGTTCTGTGGAATACCATTTGGAAAACATGGATTCTGTTTTCTGAGGTCTTGTGCTCTATAAATATTTATGTTGGAACTCTCACATGTGTGTAACACCCAAGGGAATCTGGGATGGGGATACAGAGCTGGAGTTCAGAATATTGGAATTCTTACTTCAGCATCTAGGGTAATGGCAGGAGTTAAAGCTTTAAACTCTGATAACCACAAATTACGGGCTGTACCCAAGCACATTTGCAGCAGTGGGGCTGTCACACACTATTTGCTTATCCTACTTTCCATATTCTTATCTCCTTTGCAAATTTGCTTCTCTCCTTTTAAGCTTATTCATCTCCATTTTTGAAGAAAAAAATTCTCTAAATCGTAACCACATGTCATCACTTTATGTGCTTTCCTCATTCTTTCCCTCTCTCCCAACCTCCTTTTTCCTCCTGTCATTCTGCCTCTCCTCCTTCTTTTCTTGAACAAATATTTACAGCAAATCAACTCTGTGGTCCTTCCTTCTCTGTTACCCCTCATCTGCACATTCTTTTACTGCGTCTCTGTCCTCCCTAAATATGGGGCTCACAATGGAGGTACTACCCCAGATGTGGTCAGCCAGCCTGTACACTGAGGCAGTCATATTTCTGAACCCGAATATTAGGTCTTTGCTAATCCGGGCTAAAAGTACATCTGTGTTAGGGCAGCCCATCACATTTTTGGTTCAAGATGTGCTCACAACCAACTGAGACTCTTGGATGTTTGCTGGGGACCAGATTGTGCCCATTCTGGACTCATGGGTCCAATTGCTACGCTGATTATGTTCAGATAACCCATTTATCCCCATTGCAGTTCAATTTGTAGCTTTCAGTTTCTCTTTGAAAGAATCAATGAAACCCTTTGCAATCTTGCAGTTTATTTGCCACACAACAGAATGATGAGAGAATTAAATTTTGTAGCCTGAGAAAAGCAAGGTGTAAGGGTTGGAATATTTTACCCATTTCATTCCATCATGGATGCCATTAGTTTTCTAATTCATTTGTGGAAACTCCAGGCTTCTGAAGGTGAAACTGGGGCCACTTGGAGGAAGAAGAGGCTAAAGATGGGCCTTTCCCTCCTTTCAAAAAAACCATCTCTGATCCCATCTCTTTTGCATAGCAGCAAAGACAAAGGATTGCACTGTTTTTAAAACATTTGAATAGGGGCTGGCCTGATGGTGTAGTGGTTAAGTTCACATGCTCTGCTTCAGCAGCCCAGGGTTCACAGGTTGGGATCTCAGGCATGGACCTAGCACTGCTCATCAAGCCATGCTGTGGTGGCATCCCACATAAAATAGAGGAAGATTGGCTCAGATGTTAGCTCAGTGATGATATTCCTCAAGCAAAAAAAAGAGGAAGATTGGCAATAGATTTTAGATCAAGGCCAATCTTCCTCACACACACACACAAATTTGAATAGACTAATCACCAGTAAGGATGTGGAAACAGTAATCCAAAACCTTTCAAGGGGCCAGCCCCATGGCCAAGTGGTTAAGTTCGCTCACTCTGCTTCAGCAGCCCAGGGTTTTGCGAATTTGGATCCTGGGCACTGACCTAACACCACTCTTCAAGCCATGCTGAGGTGGCATTCCACATAGCAGAGCCAGAAGGACTTACAATTAGAATATACAACTAGGTACTGGGGGGCTTTGGGGAGAAGAAGAAGAAGAAAAAGATTGGCAATAGATGTTAGCTCAGGGCCAATCTTTAAAAAACAAAAACAAAACCTCCCAATAAACAAGTCTAGGACCAGATGGCTTCCCTGTTGAATTCTAGCAAACATTCAAAGAAGACTTAATACCCAACTTTCTCAAATTCTTCCAAAAAATTGAAGAGGAGGGGAAGCTTCCTAATTCTTTCTACAAAGCCAACATTATCTTGATACCAAAACCAGACAAGGACAACACAAAAAAAGAAAATTACAGGCCAATATCACGATGACATGGATGCAAAAGTCCTCAACAAAATACTAGCAAATCGAATACAACAATATGTTAAAAAGATCATATACCATGATCATGTGGGATTTACTCCAGGCATGTAGGGATGGTTCAACACCCACAAATCAATCAATGTGATATATCACATTAACAAAATGAGGAGTAAAGATCACATGATCATCTTGGATACAGAGAAAGCACTTGACAAGATATAGCATCCATTTATGATAAAAACCCACAATAAAACCAGTATAGAAGGGAAGTACCTCGACATAATAAAGACCATATATGACAAAGCCACAGCCAATATCGTTCTCAATGGAGAAAAACTGAAAGCTATCCTTCTAAGGACAGGAACCAGACAAGGATGCCCACTTTCACCACTCTTATTTAACACAGTATAGGAAGTCCTAGCCAGAGCAATCAGGCAAGAAAAAGAAATAAAAGGGATCCAAATTGGAAAGGAAGAAGTGAAACTGTCACTATTAGCAGATGACATGATTTTATATATAGAAAACCCTAAAGAATCCACCAAAACCTTTTAGAAATAAATAAATATGGTAAAGTTGAAGGATACGAAATCAACATACAAAAATCAGTTTCATCTGTAGATGCTAACAACGAAGTAGCAGAAAGAGAAATTAAGAATACAATCCCGTTTATAATCACAACAAAAAGAATAAAATACATAAGAATAAACTTAACCAAAGAGGTGAAAGATCTGTACACCAAAAATGATAAAACATTATTGAAGAAGACACAAAGAAATGGAAAGATACTCTGTGGTCTTGGACTGGAAGAATCAATATAGTTAAAATGTCCATACTTCCTAAAGCAACCTCCAGATTCAATGCAATCCCTATCCAAGTTCCAACAACATTTCTCACAGAAATAGAACAAAGGATCCCAAAATTTATATGGAATAACAAAAGACCCCGAATAGCCAAGGAATCCTGAGAAAAAAGAACAAAGCTGGAGGTATCACGTTCCCTGAGTTCAAAATATACTGCAAAGCTATTATAATCGAAACAACACGATACTGACACAAAAACAAACACACAGATCAATGGAACAGAATTGAGAGCCTGGAAATAAACCCACACATCTATGGATAGCTAATTTTCGACAAGGGAGCCAAGAACTTACAATAGAGAAAGGAGAGTCTCTTCAATAAATGGTGTTAGGAAACCTGACAGCCACATGCAAGAGAATGAAAGTAGACTGCCATCTTACGCCATACACAGGAATTAACTCAAATTGGATTAAAAACTTGAATGTAAAACCTGAAACCATAAAACTTCTAGAAGAAAACACGGACAGAACACTCTTTGAAGTTAGTCTTAGCAGCATATTTTCAAGTACCGTGTCTGACCAGGTAAGGGAAACAATAGAAAAAAATACACAAATGGGACTACATCAAACTAAAAAGCTTCTGCACAGCAAAGGAAACTATCGACAAAATGGAAAGACAACCTAACAATTGGGAGAAGATATTTGCAAACCATATATCTGATAAGCAGTTAATATCCAAAATATATAAAGAAATCATACATCTCAACAACAAAAAAGCTAATGCCCAACCAAAAAGTGGGCAAAAGATCTGAACAGACATTTCTCCAAAGAAGATAAACAGATGGCACATGAAAAGACGTTCAACATCATTAACTATCAGGGAAATGCAAATGAAAACTACAGTGAGATATCACCTCACTCCCGTCAGAATGGCAATAATTAACAAGACAGGAAACAATAAGTGTTAGACAGGATGTGGAGAGAAGGGAACCCTCATACACTGCTGGTGGGAGTGCACACTGTTGCAGCCACTATGGAAAACAGTATGGAGAGTCCTCAGAAAATTAAGAATAGATCTACCGTATGATCCAGCTATTCCACAGATGCATAAAGATGCATGCACCCCTATGTTCACCACAGCATTATTCACAATAGTCAAGGCTTGGAAGCAAGCTAGGTGCCCATCAAGGGACAGATGGATAAAGAAGATGTGGTATTTATACACGATGGAATACTACTCATCCATAAGAAATGATGAAATCTGGCCATTTGTGACAACATGGACGGACCTTGAGGGTATTATGCTAAGTGAAATAAGTCAGAGGGAGAAAGTCAAATACCGTATGATCTCACTCATAAGTAGAAGATAAAAAAATGACAAACAAACACATAGAGACAGAGACTGGATTGGTGTTTACCAGAAGGGAAAGGGAGAGGGAGGAGGGCGAAAGGAGTGACTAGGAACGTGTTGTGTGGTGATGGGTGGTGATTAGTCTCTGGGTGGTGAACATATGTAATCTACACAGAAATTGAAATATAATGATCTACACCTGAAATTTATGTAATGATATGAACCAATGTTACTGCAATAAAATAGATAAATAAATAAAAATAGCAAAAAAAATAAAATAAAATAAAAAACATTTGAAAATCAGTGAATTTTACAATGCATTCCCTCCTATGGACGTGTAAATGTCGAAGTCATTTTATTCATTCTCTTCTCTCTTTTCCTTCAAGGAAGGAAAACGGTTTTCCTTCTCTCTTGGGTGAATCTCCTATTGAGTTTCCCAGATCCATGCCTGCCAGCCTGTCTTGCGTCTACAGTTTCTTTTTCTCAGTTAGCATCTTCTTCTCAACCTACAAACTGAGCAGCCCACTCTAATCTGGCACAATCCAGACTGCCTGTGCTTCCTTACCCCCTGGATTTCTCTGGCCTTTGTGCCTCCACTCTGTTGCGTCACCCAAGGGTACCACATCTATTTCTCAATGTTTATTTTCCTGATCCCTCCACAGCATTTCTTAAAATCCTGCCACCAGCCCTGGTCTCCTGCTGCTAGAGTCTCCCTTGAAACGTCTCCTCTCCCACAACCTAAACCCACATGCATTACTACTGTAATGGCCCATGTTTCAATGTCATCAAAGTTATTTGAATGCTTTATGAATTTAGGATATATCCGCATGGCCTAATCCAGTCAAACTTGTGGTTTTTGGCATCCATCTATAATATATTAGGTTGAACCATACAGAATCACCATTTTGTAGATTAAAAATGTACTATAGTTTTGCAAGATGTTACCATGAGAGAAGCTGGGCAAAGGGTACATAGGATTTTTCTGTATTGTTTCTCACAACTCCTTGTGAATCTATCATTTTTTCAACAACAATTTTAATTAAAAATGGTCAAATAGCAATTTCACATAATACAACATAATAGCACCCAAAATGTTTGGAAACAAATGGTTTATATATTTTTTCTCCTTGTGGATTTTTCCATGTGCTTCAAAGTGCTAATTCAGAGAGCCCAATTTTATGAACTCTAAATAATTTATGAAGATAGAGAATTTCTCTAGGAATAATTAAACTTGATCACACAATAATTAAATTTAAGCATTCAGTAGAAGTATAGCATTACTCAGTGCCAAATTCTTTTTACAAAGAGTTGCCCTTAAAGGATTTTCATTTTTTTTACAAATATGTTTTTCCCATGTGTACATAATTTTTGAAACAAATGAATCAAATGTCAACTGCATGACCCTAGGCTTGGGTTTGGATAAAAGATTACAACCAATTCATTTTTATTTACTTATTTTCTAAAAATTTAGAGATTAAACAGTTGACTATGGATTGGGTCAAACCATGGATTAAATGCTAAAGGCATCTTGAAATTATAGGATCTCAGTGTAAATAGGATATTAATGTCATATAATCTGGTCACACATATCCTCCTGCAACTCCACTCCCCAGAGCACCCCAGACCATCTTTGGACACTTTCAACTGCTAGAAATTTCTTTTATTCCTCATCGTAAGGTAACGCCTCTCTCTCTGAAACTTCGATTTGCTCGTATTAATTCTACTCCCTGGGCCAAAGAGAGTTAAGTTTGGAACTTTCTCCCTATCAGACTAGTAAATAGTTGTACATGGCCATCCTGTCCCCCTTTATCTTAAATCTTTCCCAAGTCCAGTGCTTACTGAGTTCCCAAACAGTCCTTGTGTGGCATTACATTCAGTTTCTTCTCATTTTACTCCCTCGCTTGTGATGGGCTGTGTTCATGTTTGTTTACAGGTAAATGCAGGGCCTGGAATCCTAGCTGTGGTGTAAGTAGCCAGTTGACCCCTCCACTCATCTAGACACCAGACATAATTAATGAAGACTGAGATGATCGTATCAGATATTCTTGGTTTTTGCAACCAAATCACACTGTTAACCCTTTTAACTCTTGTCTACAGAACAAAACCATCTCCACCCCTTTCCCTGCCCTCTACTTCCAGACCAATTTCAAGCTCTTGATACTCAAAAATGGCCAATAACAGGAGAAAAATAACTTGATCCAAATCTGAATGTCATCAATAGATCTCATATCCTTCTGCACTACAAGGACATTGCAGAAACAGGTGCTTAAACAGAATACATTAGACATAGGCCATCCCATTTATCTTCCACGAATTTCATTTTCAAACTTTTGATTAGTAGAGAGAAGATCAAAAAATCCCTTTGAAGAAAACAGTTTAGTTAGTGACCAGCATGACTGGAAGATGATAGAGATCATTCCAGAGCGTTTTCCATGGTGGGAGGGGAATGCCAGCCTTTCTCTCAAATTATAGAGCGAAACAAACAGTTCTTATTATTTCCAGACAAACAATGAGGCAAATGCTGGAACAAGTTAAGGTTTGTAAGGAACTACATTATGAGATGAAAGGCAAACAAGCAGGGAGATCTTGGGCCGGTGGTTCTGGCAGGACCAGTGAGCGCTGGGTGCCCAGGGGCGCTGGCCACCCCCACCTGCCCAGTGGGCTGTCAGATGTTAGCTGGTAAGGTGGAGCCTTCCACTCCTGAATTAGGAGTTAGAGTCTAACTTACTCTTAGGGTTTGAATTCCTCTCACAGCGCTGGAATCGCGCAGGCTGCTCTCCCACAGGTTTCCTTCTCACTCCATGTGTTCCTTCATAAAATCTCCAAGTCTTCACCTCAAGCTTCCCTATCTAACCAATCCGTCTCTGGAAAGTTTAGACCTAATCTTAACTTAAGCAACATTCAGAAGGCATCAAAATACAAGCCACGTCTGGGGACTTGAATTCTAAGAAAATCGTTGACTTTTTTCAGCAGGTGGCACTGTTGCAGTGAGGCTGTGTTTTCTCTGGCGAAGTCAGAATCAAGAGGAATCAGCAAGTCTTAACCATATAGCAAATTGAACTCTAGGATCAGATTCTTTTAAAAAATAACCACCTAAACCAAGTGACAGAATGATTTTGCCCCGTATCAAGACAAACCAACTACAGGTGTCTCCTGGTTGGATGCACCACGACATGTTACCTTATGTGGTATTTTTGCCAAAAATGCATAACCTGAATCTAATTCTGAGGAAACATCAGACAAACCTAAAGTGAGGGACATTCTCCTTAGAAACTGGCCAGTACAGTACTCTTCAAAAGTATCAAGTCAGGAAGGCAATGAATGCCTAAGGAATTGTTCCAGATTAAATGAAACTAAAGAGACATGATAACTAAATGTCCTGCATGATCCCTGATTGAGTTCTGGATGAGGAGAGTAAGACTGCTGCACAGGACACTGCCAATTATTGGAACAGTTGGCAAAATGTGCATGTGGATTACATATTAGATAATAGTATGATATCAGTGTCAAATTTCCCAGTTCTGATCTTGCCTGTGGTGATGTAAGACAATGCCCCTGGTTCTTAGAAATGGACCCTGAAGTACCCGGGAGGAAGGGACATCATGAAATCATGTCTTCAACGTGTTCTTAAATTTTCAGGAAAAAAATGTTTTTGCATATTTTGTATACATTGAAATTATATAAAAATTAACAAAAAAGTTATATTTTCCTACTTCCTTACCCCACTTCTCCTCCCAACTACTAAAACACGCGTCCCCACAGCCAGCCCCGCTGAAAGCAGCCTCCCGTCAGTCTTTCAGCAGCTTTACGAATCGTTTTGACTGTTCTCCTTTGGGCTCTGCCGCTCCTCAATATCTTCAGGGCCAGCCTCTGGGATGTAGTTTGCCTAATGATGTCATCTACTTTGAGATCTCTTAGTGTTCAAATATGTTTTGCAGATTGATTCCAATAATGTTATATGTTCAGTTTACATAAACATGAGAACATACTCAGAAAACATGAGCAGAATATCTAGAATCATAGACTGAATCTTAGAATGTAAGGACCAAAGAAATTTTAGAAGTCATTCAAATACTGGCCTATCCCACCCTCCCCCCGATGTTTTGGGAGATGAAGAAAAGGAAGACATCAGAGCTGCAATGACTTCCTCAAGTTTACAATGTCACTTAGTTGCAGAATCAGGCCACATGCCCTGATTCCTGTCCTGGCTCCAGCACATTGTCCCTTACTTCGCTTCTCACACTGGGGAAATAGAGGAGATCCAAGGTCAAGCGCCAAGGACACGAAACCACAGAACAACATAATGCAACTCACGTTTCGTGACGAGATCCGAAATATCATATTACACGAAAATAAGCATGTGCAAAATTTACCTCAATTTGCAAAATTAAAAACAGCAGGCTTAAAGACAATTCACACTTGTCAGGGCTGCTTGGGACTGTCCCCTCAGCTGCCCCAGGAGTGGAAGATCATTGCTCTTCTCTGCAGTGAAAGCTCTCGGGTAGAGACACCCAGAGGCCCTAGGACCACATAACCAGCGAATGGAATGTGAGTTCAGCCAGAGACCATCTGCAGCCTCCTCTTCGCTGGCACAGCTTGTGAAGGCCCCCAGCTTCCACCGCACCAGCAAGTGTTGGTCGTGCTGCTCACAAAACCGCGACACTCACTGACTAGAGGCACTGCCTGTGTGGCACTTCCGGGTGTTTATGTGACCAGGAGTGGAAGGAAGGGCCTCTTCCAGGACTGCCACCACCACCCACCCACCCACACACACACACACATACACACACACACCCCTCTGAGCTGTTTCCCCTCTCTGGCCTGAGTTGTTTAAAAGCCTGAAGTTTGTCAGGCCAGCACATTGGAAATCCAGGGGGGCTTCCCCTGCTAATCTTTAGGCAAATATTTTCTCTGCTCTGCTGATCTCATGGAGAGTTACCGGCCTTGCGCCTCTGCAGCGAATTGAAGCAAGCCCCCATGGGGGGCCAGGGTACCAGTGCTATCCATTGCAGGGAGCCTTTTCATTCACATGGCACGGCCTGCCCCTGTTCCTTCGCCCTGCTCCAGCCTCCCAGAGGGGAAACAGCAACACACCCCTGCTGCCTTCAAGGGAAACCAGGCCAGGACCAGTGGGAGGGCAGCCCTGTGGGACAGATGCTCTCCGTTCATAGATCGGGGAAGGCTTGTCTCCAGGCCTGCCATCCTTGCCCGTTCCCTGCCTGCCACCTAAGTCTAGATTATAAGAAACAGGAAGCTCTTGGCCGCTCACTGCTTCTGCCATAACTCTTGGTCCTTGTGGCTTGCTCACTCGATGAGCAACAGGCTTCTGAACTAGAGAACCTCACACTTAGGCTTACTGTGAACTTTGGCTTAGCTCTGTGTCTGAAATGTCCTCTTATATTTCCACTATGCAATGCCCTTACACGAGTGTGCACGCACACGCACACACACACACACCCTGGTCCTGCCCTGCCCCCCCCAGGTTACTGGCTGGCTGAGACTCTCACTGCCTCACCTGCCCCGATGCCATCTCTCCTTCCAGCCTGTAGGGAGCGCATCTTACAATTCCCAGCAAACTCTCTTTCAGGCGTCTTGTAAGCAGTTTTGTTGCCATCGTAAGGCAACATTTCGCTGAAGCAAAAACATAGTTTAATCTGGCAGTTCAGCACCAGCAACGGCTGTTTGCTTATATTACTCCAGCAGGTACCAACCCAAATTCACATTCTCTACAGCAAACAAGACAGTGGGCACAGCTGTTCAGATGACCCAAAAGTGGGGAGATGCTGTGTCTTAAGCTGGATAATCCCCAAAGCAACTCTGGAACAAAGACTTGGGTACAGGTGGTTGATTTGAGAAGTGATTCCAGGAATCTGGAGCGGGAGAATGGGGAAGCCAGACAGGGAAGGAGGAAACGCCAATAAAGAGTGTGTTCATCAGGGTGCTACTGCTGTGAGCGCCTGGGCTTCGGTTCCTCCAGGACAGAACATGTTTCAGAACAAGTAGAACAGGACTCAGTTGTCCCACTAAGAGGCTTCAAGGAAGCTGACAAGTTTATCCCTAAATCCCATTTGTTAATGGCATAGGGTTGCTCCAGGGGTGAGGGGGCATTAACTTGTCCTGCCACAAGCCAGTGGAGAACTTGCTGGTGGCAGGGAAGAGAGGTCAAGAAAGATAGAGGAACACAGAGTTGCTTTGTCTGGGCTTTGCTTTCCAAGGTGGTGAGATCCAGAGTTCTCTTGAGTCTTTTCACATGAGATAAAATTAGCAGAATTTAAAAAGACTGCAAATGGTGTTTAGATAGATGAGCTAGTGGGAACCCTCACAGCCCTTCAGGCATCCCGGTGGTTCTGATAAAGACCAGTTATTTCTCCATGTGGCCGAGACATGTGGAATCCAACTGATAGAGATGACCTTGATGAGGCCCTAAATGCAAGAAGACTAGAGAAGAGCTTAACCCATGTGACAGGAGGAGGATGGGTCAGATGGGGCCGGAGGCATGTCGCTGAGTGCTGCCTGAAAGGATGGTGACCAGTGAAGGGACAGGCAGGCACTCGCTGCTCAGCAACTGCAGTGGACAGGTGCCTGTCGAAGGCCAGGTCCTCACCTCCTGCTCTGGGTAGTTGATGCCAATGTCAGTTTCCTGGAATTTAACTACAACCCCAGAGACACAAGCAGAGGTGAGAGAGGACTGAATTGACCAGGATTACCCAAGATGGGTGAGATTAAGCTCTAGTTAATTGCTGAGATGAGGCTCCAAATATAAGCTAAGCTTAGTAATAGAAAAATAAAGTTCCCTTTTTGTCAAACTTGGGTTTGGGGCCTGCGAAATCCATTACTACCATACCTGACACAGTCCTAGCCCCACTCTGTGGTCCTTAATTTATCAACTCAAGTGCACTTGAGTGGTTTGAGTTTGAACTTGATTGGCAGTTAGGTAGGATTTCCCCACTAGGGGACCTGAGACAAGGATTCGAGAGGCAGTACTTAATTTGGGAGTGATCCAAGAAACCAAGAAAGGAGACAGGGAAGGAAAGGAAGCAAAAAAAGAAAGGGTGCGGATCAAGCATGTTTCTACTGTGGCCTCTGGAGCTTAGTCCTGATGAGGATCTCACGGAGACCGTCCTGAGCAGGCCTCAGAGTCCAGGGGCCAGGTGGCTGGGGCACATGCACCAGTTCCTATTAGTCATTGTCCGAGGGCTGCTCCTAGAGGATGGATATGAATTCTCCAGCATTTCCGGCCCACCCTAACTATGGGCTAAGAAGCTCTGGGGCAGAAAAAGCTCTCAGGCAAAGAGTCCCAAGTGCTTGAGGTAGGAAGCCAACAATGATTCAGAAAGAGCAAGTGTCAAGGAGGTATGGATGGTGCACTGACAGCATCAGCACCAGTAAGCCTAAAGCATATTCTCTGGGAAATCACAGAGCACATATAGAGTAGCCCCTGGATGTCATATCATCAGTTTATTCTAGGGGTGTGTGTGTGGTTTTTTAAAAATCATCTTTAGATTCAAAGTGGCAAATAAGAAAAAAAAAATCTACACCAGGACAGCAAATCTCAAGGCCCTTTGCGTGGTCTTACTAAGCCATTTTATACCACTGGTGGACCATGAACCCAGATGACAGATGGCACAATGAGAAATGGTACTTGAAGTCTGACTCAGGTAACATGAATGGGCCATTTTTGCAAGGTAAAAGGTAATTATGATATAGTTACAAAGTGCTAAATTTGGAGATATACAAGGGTAATAATCCTGCAGTCAGGGCTTCCCTTGACTGGCAGGACACAACCCACATGAGACTATCTTCCATGAGTAACTGGAAGGTTCAAGAAGCCACACTCACTGAATTTGCCCAGCTTGATGTCTCTTGGTACCCTCTTCTGATCATTTCTCCTTTGTGCTTATGACACTAAACATAGCCTCCTTAAGATTTATGTGTCACAGGGCTGCTTGTTACCGAGCCTCAAACAGAGACTTTGTGAGGAACGCTACACACTCCTGACCTTGTTTGACTGTTCTACAGAATGTAAAACTGGCCCCATCCTTCTTAGAACTTCCCTTTCCCTTGCATTCAGTGACCTTCTCTTCTGCTGGCTTTCCTCTCTCTAGGCTCGCTCTCCAGTGACATCCTGAGTTCCTCCAGCATCTCAGCCTGACGCTAGTTCTCTCCAGGCCTTTATCCTCAAGCTTTATCTCTTTTTCCCTGATCTTCTCTTTTTGTTTATTTCCCTCATTTACATCCCAGATTACAACTATCAGTAGACTGAGACCCTCTACTTCATCCTCAACCTAGAATTATGTCCCAAGCTGCCTAGTGACTCTTCTAACCCAAGTGCACAGCCCATTTTATTATCTTGCCCTCCATACCTGCCCCTCCCTCTGCGTTGCCTAATCTGATGCATGGCCCTGCCCTTTGTCCAAACAACACGAGCAGGACGTTGTCCTACACGTCTCCGTCTCTCCACCCAACCATTCAGGCCCAATATTCCTCACCTCATCATCAGACTTTTTAATGCATCTGCCCCCACTCAGTTCTTGCTTTGATTACTGCAATGACCTCCTAAGGCATTTCCTGTCTCTGGCTTCATCTTTGCTCCAGTTCATTTCCCACATACTTCCAGGCTCTTTCAAAAATGTAATTTTAACATGCACCTCTTCCACTTAAAACTGTTGATGGCTTTGACTTTCCATCTCCAGTCCATCTGCCTCCTCCCCCTTTACTATACATAACTGGGAATTCTTCTCTCTCTCTGTCTCTCTTTCTGTCTGTCTCTGCATCTCTTTTTCTCCGTCTCTCTTTCTCTCTCTGTTTTTCTCTCTCTCTCTGTTTCTTTGTCTCTGTCTATCTTAGAGAGACAGGATCTCTCTCTCTCTGTTTTTGTCTGTCTCTGTGTTTCTGTCTCTGTCTCTGTGTGTGTGTGTGTGTGTCTCTCTCTCTCTCTCTCTCTCACACACACACACACACACACCCTCCAAACCATCACCCCTGATGCTTTCAGTCAAATCTGTTCAACCTCCCCTGGCCATTGTTCTATAACCAAACCTCAAGGCTGGTCTCACCTGTCACTTCCTTGGAGAAGCATTCTCAGACAGACTCTTCCTCTCCCAGACTTAATTTGATGCCTCTTCTCTATGGTCCCATGGGGCCCTCTACATTCCTTTAAAGAATCTTTATGACACTCTATTTCGATTGTCAGTTTAATTGTGGTCTCACTCAGGACAGAGACCATGTGCTTCTGTCTTCATTTTCCAGCCTACAGCAGAGCACTTGGCACAGGGTTGGAGCCCCCAGAATGTTTAATGAATAAATGGAAAATGAGGAAAGAAGGACGGTGGATAGTGCTAAGCATGGAAATGTATAGTTTGACAACGTGCAGCATTTGTGTGCTTCACTCTTCTGCACGTTTCTACTAGAACCTGCTCAAAGCTGCCAAGCCCTGTGGCTGACCCAGGCCTCCAGAGTGTCTCCCAAGCCTGCTCCGAGAGTAAGAATGGAACAGAATGCTGACTCTGCCTCGACTAGCGAAGACTTTACAAGTTCCAGAAAATTGATTTTTCCAGGCCTGCATGGCTTGGCATGAAAGCCAGACGGATTTTTATTGAATCTGGCCCTAGATGATTAGAGTTTTGACCTTAGCAATGTGGCCAATAGAGTCAACCATGAATACTTTTTGTTTTCTCCTTTTTGCTGCATGGGCTCACTTTCACAGATTGGCCATTGGGTTCAGACGTCATCGTTTTTTCCCTGGGATCTGTTTCCCTGTTCCTGTGGCGTCCGTAATTATGAATACGTTGTGGGTGCATTTTTGAGGAATGGCGTGATGGCACGCACCACGGGAAATGCATGCCCACTGGTGCTTAGTTGCTGTTTATGTTTGTCAGTGGTCCCTGAAATTGGAAGGCTGTATTGCCTTACAATTATGCAAAGGGTAATAAAAAGAAAATTAGGGAAAACATGAGTACAATATCAGATCTAGACCACTGATATTTTGTAATTTTACACAAATACAATACAGACTTTTTTCCCCAAAATCCACTCAACTGTAGTGAATACTGAACAGAGAAAGCTCAGAAAGCTCCACTGTAAAAACCAGGCACAAATGAATATCTCATCTTGCAATCTTTGAACATGATACAGTCCGGTGTAAGCACCAATTCAATTAAGGCAGGAATCCGAGGTGGTCATTTCTTCTGATGAAAAGCTTAAATTAGAGGGAATGGGAATGCAGTATGCTACGGGGAAAGTGGACACCTTCTATGGTTTTAGGGGTCCTAAACCGTCTTTCTAAGGTTGTCTCTGGAGTAGACCTCATCCACTCAGCCTCCACATTCAGACACTACTCTACCTACTGTAAAAAAAGAAAGAAAAGAAACATTCTCCCTCTGAGAAAGTGCAAAGTTTATCTTTTTAGAATGGAGAAAACAATCTGAACATCCACCTTATCAAAATGAAAACTAAAAACTAAGGTTTCTATCAACATTGCATTCTCTGTAGATTCAGCAAAACGATATCATTAAAGGGGTTCTTTCTGGTTTGTTTTTTTTTTAAGATTGGCCCTGAGCTAACATCTGTTGCCAATCTTCCTTCTTTTTTTTTCTCCCCAAAGCCACAGTTGTGTATCTTAGTTGTAAGTCATTCTAGTTCTTCTACGTGGGACGCCACCACAGCGTGGCTTAATGAGCTGTGCTATCTCTGCGCCCAAGATCCAACGCAGCGAACCCAGAGCTGCTGAAGCAGAGCACACCAACTTAACCACTCGGCCATGGGGACAGTAAAGAGGTTATTTCTTGGTACAGATGAATCTAATACAAGTATGTACCATATAATGACGTTTTGGCAAACAAAAGACTGCATGGACGATGGTAGACCCATGAGATTAGTGTCACATAGCCCGGGTGTGTAGTAGGCAAGTCCATCTAGGCTTATGTAAGTACACTCTATGATGTTCACACAACAAAGAATTCACCTAATGATGCGTTTCTCAGAACGTATCTCCACAGTTAAGCGATGCATGACTGTAATCTTGTGTGTCTCAACGTAGGCATATTGTGAGATTTTATTTTTTTAATTTACCGTATTCCTTTATATTGTGCTGGTATTCCTTTACTTTATGATTTGAAATACCCTTGAGGGAAACAGATACCCCTATAGCTGTTCTCACAACTCAGACCTTTGTTGTTCGCACCTCACTGCCTGCTCACGTGCCCACATGCTTTTCCAACACTCCTACGGCATGAAACTACAGTTTTGGTGATTTTTTTTCTTGCTCACGATTGTAGGACTTGCAGTACAGTTACATAACTAAGCATAAAAAACAAAAAATATGTATTATGGTGCTTTATCAATGATACTGGCCCAGGTTTTAATATCGAATTCAATTAGTATGCTGATGGGACAGGAAGTGCTTCTGTTGTTATTTATGCATTTGTTTATATTTAAAATCTTTAGTTTTACTAAAATAGCAAACACTTTTTTGTATTGATTTGTTACTTCATTGGCTTTTTCTCCTCACAATGCTGTCTTCAAGGGCAGCATGCAGAACTCCGGAGAGTTGCCATGGCCCAGGACAGTGGGCTGCTTCCTCTGGGTGCAATGCTGTCCTTTCTGGAGGAGGCACTCTGGACCTCTTGACTCCCATCCAGATCTTTTCCAGAATGTTCCTTGTGTGAACCAGAATAGCTCTTGATCTCTATAAGCGTGTTGCCTGCTCATAGAACCAACTGGAAATGGCCTAGATGAAGTACACCCCTAACATTTTTTTGGCAGTCTGCAGGGTTTCTGAGCTTCTTTAGACTTAACGTGCTTAGCATCTGGATTGGCTTAACTTTCCTTCGGCAATATTCTGGATACTTTAATGGATAGGAAGTGCCTTCTCATTTTCTCTCCTTTTGGGAACCAAGACTTGCACACAAATTTTCCTCCCAGGTTTGAGTGAGAGGCCTCGAGCCAAACCCAGGTTTTCCCCTCTCTGAAACATGCAATATGCCTGATGTCCAGGAACACACTGGGGGTGGGGGTGGACGACAGGACGCAGGCTCCATGTATGTGGAACTTTCAGGGAAATGAGCAGCCACCTTCTGCTCACAAGGCCCCTACACAGGTGACAGGGCAGACGGGGGCATGAGATTAGACTTCCTGCTTCATTAAAATTATTTTTAAATTTATGATTCTTGTCCCTTTCAGTTTTGAAGGGGTGTTCTTAAAAGTATTTTTCTTGGCTACCAGCTAAGGCTTGTTGAAAACTAAAGCCAGAGTTAGGGAAAAATTTAGAGGATGGGGAAGCAGATGGCCTCCTGGGGCCAGTAACACTCATTTCCCGTTCTTGTGCAGATGCTGAAGGCTGAAGACTGAAGACATTTCAGAGTTTGTCGTCTTCAGCTAGCAGAGGGGACGGCCACTGTCAGCAGATGGGTTAACAGATCTCACAATGAAATCAGCCACAATCAAATGCAAAGAGGACTCTCCCATCTATCTTACGTGGAACCAACCCTGGGATGAGAAATAAAGGCTACTCAAAAGGGAGCATGAAGTCTAGTCTCTCTCAAAGAAAAACAAAATCCTTAAGAAGCCACGAAACCCAAGACCAAAGACCGGCACCTGCAGGTGGAGCCTCGTACATGGAGAGCTGACCCACAACTAGGACCCTTTCCTGGGATAGCTTCAGCCTTCTGGAGCGCCTTTACACTTCTTTGCAAACACACTGTCTCCCCCAACACAGCAAATGAAGCTCAGAAACCCAAAGAAATTTTTGGGAAAATGACTTGAGCTTTGTTCCTTAATTTTTCTGTCTTTGACGTCAGTAACAGAGACAGAAGCGAGGGTTTGCAGACACCAGTGGAGGCCTCTCCACTAGGACAACCTGCCCCACCAGCTGAAAGTTCAAATGGCAAAGGGTATCCCCACTGGGGAGGATACCCAAGAACTTTAAAGTACTCAGGGATGAGTTGGACAGAAACGAAAAAGAAACAGAGTAGAGTGGTGGCAAATTCATTTCCCGACTAAGTAGAATTGAATGAAAGTACTTTCAAAAAGAATGAAACATGCCAAGTATCATAGAGCAAACTGAGGCTGCCAGAACATGTTTGGTTTTCTTGCGGGACACTTATTAGAGTTTCATTGTTATAATTGGTCTCGTACAAATTTAGTCAAACAATTCATATTAATTCTCACTTTTGTTATTTTAAAGGTGCAGTCTCAGTCACATCCATCCAATTTTTAAAAAATGTTTTTCTTTGAAAACTCAGTGCATTGAGTTTCATAGTTATATTTTTAGACGAATTATGGGGAAACAAAGTTCTATACCATGAGAAACTTCTCAATGCATAGTTATGATATCTTATGTTTACTTTTATACCGATAAATGTTTTCTACTATTTTTATTATTTTAATGAGGTCATAATAGTTTATAACATTGTGAAATTTCAGGTGTATATTATTATTTCAGTCACCATACAAATGTGCTCCTTTACCTTCTATGCCCACCCCCAACACTTTTCCCCTCTAATAACCACTAATTTGTTCTCTTTTCCATCTGTTTGTTTATCTTCACATATGAGTGAGATCATGCAATGTTTGTCTTTCTCTGTCTGGTTTATTTTGCTTAACATAATACCCTCAAGGCCCATCCATGTTGTTGCAAATGGGACAATTTTATGTTTTTCATGGCTGAGTATTATTCCATTATATATATATGTGTATCTATGTATACCACATCTTCTTTATCCATTCCTCAGTTGATGGGCATTTGGGTTGCTTCTACATCTTGGCTATTGTGAGTAATGCTGCAATGAATATAGGGGTGCATAAGTCTCTTTGACTGGTTGATTTCAAGTTCTTTGGACAAATACCGAGTATTGGGATAGCTGGGTGGCAGGTATTTCTATTTTTAATTTCTTCAGAAATCTCCATACTATTTTCCACAGTGGCTGTACCAGTTTGCATTCCCACCAGCAGTGTATGAGCGTTCTCTTTCCACCATGTCCTCTCCAATATTTGCTAGTTTTTGTCTTGGTAATTATAGCCATTCTGATGGGAGTGAGGTGATATCTCATTATAGTTTTGATGTGCATTTCCCTAATGATTGGTGATGTTGAACATCTTTTCATGGGCCTGTTGGCCATCTGTATATCTTCTTTGGAAAAACATGTGTTTGTATCCTCTGCCCATTTTTTGATTAGGTTGTTTTTTTGTTGTTGTTGAGTTGTATGAGTTCTTAACTATTTTGGAGATTAACCCCTTGTCGGATACATGATTTGCAAATATTTTTTCCCAGTTGGTGGGTTGTCTTTTCATTTTGTTCCTGGTTTCCTTTGCCTTGCAGAAGCTCTTTAGTCTGATGAAGTCCTGTTTATTTATTTTTTCTTTTGTTTCCCTTGCCTGAGTAGACATTGTATTTGAAAAGATGCTTCTCAGACCAGTGTCAAAGAGTGTACTGCCTATATCTTCTTCTAGGAGTTTTATGTTTTCACCTCTTACCTTCAAGCCTTTAATTGATTTTGAGTTAATTTTTGTGTATGGTGTAAGATAATGGTCTACTTTCATTCTTTTGTATGTAGCTGTCCAGTTTTCCCAACACCACGTATTGAAGAGATTTTTCTTTCTCCATTGTATGTTCTTGGCTCCTTTGTCAAAGATTAGCTGTCCACAGATGTGGGTTTTATTTATGGGCTTTCAGTTCTGTTCCATTGATTTATGTGTCTGTTTTTGTACCAATACCATGCTGTTTTGATTACAATACCTTTGCAAAATATTTTGAAGTCAGGGATTGTAATGTCTCCAACTTCATGCTTTTTTCTCAAGATTGCTTTAGCTATTTGGGGTCTTATGTTTCTCCATATGAATTTTAGGATTCTTTGTTCTATTTCTGTGAAGAATGTCATTGGGATACTGATTAGGATTGCATTGAATCTGTAGATTGCTTTAGGTAAGATGGAAATTTTAACTATGTTTATTCTTCCAATCTGTGTTCATAGAATATCTCTCCATTTCTTTATGTCATCATCAATTTCTTTCAGCAATGTCTTACAGGGATGCAGGGATGGTTCAACATCCACAAATCAATCAATGGGATACATCACATTAACAAAATGAGGAATAAAAATCACATGATCACCTCAATAGATGCAGAGAAAGCATTTGACAAGATCCAACATTCAGTTATGATAACAACTCTCAATAAAATAGGTATTGAAGAAAAGTACCTCAACATAATAAAGGCCGTATACAACAAACCCACAGCCAACATCATATTTAATGGCAAAAAACTGAAAGTCATCTCTCAGAGAATGGGAACAAGACAAGGATGCCCACTCTCACCACTCCTATTCAACATAGTACTGGAGGTATTGGCCAGAGCAATTAGGCAAGAAAAAGAAATAAAAGGAGTCCAAATTGGAAAGGAAGAAGTGAAACTTTCACTAGTTGCAGATGTATGATTCTATATATATAGAAAACCCTAAAGAATCCACCAGAAAACTACTAAAAATAATAAACAACTACAGCAAAGTTTCAGGGTACAAGATCAATTTTTAAAAATCAGTTGCATTTCTATTCTCTAACAATGAACTAGCAGAAAAAGAAGTCAAGAATAAAATCCCATTTACAATGGCAACAAAAAGAATAGAATGCCTAGGAATAAACTTAACCAAAGATGTGAAAGACCTGTACACTGAAAACTATAAGTCATTATTGAAAGAAATTGAGGAAGACATAAAGAAATGGAAAGATATTCCATGTTGATGGGTCAGAAGAATAAACATAGTCAAAATGTCCATACTACCTAAAGCAATCTACAGATTCAATGCAATCCCAATCAGAATTCCAATGACATTCTTCAAAGAAATAGAACAAAGAATACACATATGTACATGGAACAACAAAAGACCCCAACTAGCCAAAACAATCCTGAGAAAAAAAAACCGAAGCTGGAGGCATCACAATCCCTGACTTCAAAACATACTACGAAGCTATAGTAATCAAAACATCATGGTACTGGCATAAAAACAAATAGGTCAATGGATCAGAATTTAAAGCACAGAAATAAAACCACACATCTATGGACAGTTAATATTTGACAAAGGAGGCAAGAACATACAATGGAGAAAGAAAAATCTCTTCAATAAGTGGTGTTGGGAAAACTGGAAAGCTACATGCAAAAGAATGAAAGTAGACCATTATCTTGCACCATAAACAAAAAGTAACTCAAAATGGATTAAGGATTTAAATGTAAGAACTGAAACTATAAAAGTCCTGGAAGAAAATATAGGCAGTACACTCTTCAATATTGATCTGAGAAGCATTTTTTCGAATACTATGTCTTCTCAGGTAAGGGAAACAAAAGAAAAACTTAACAAAGGGGACTACATCAGACTAAAAATCTTCTACAAAGCAAAGGAAATCATCAACAAAGTGGAAAGACAATACACCAACAGGGAGAAAATATTTTTAAATCATTTATCAGACAAGTGGTTGATATCCAAAGTATATAAAGAACTCACAGCACTCAACAAAAAAAAAAACTCCAACAAACCCAATCAAAAAATAGGCAGAGGATATGAACAGACATTTTTTCAAAGGAAGATATACAGATGGCAAACAGGCACATGAAAAGATGCTCAACATGACTAATCATTACGGAAATGCAAATCAAAACTGCAATGAGATATAACCTTATACCACTTAGAATGGCTGTAATTATCAAGACCCAAAACAAGAAACGTTGGAGAGAATGTGGAGAAAAGAGAATGCTCATATGCTGCTAGTGGGAATGCAAACTGGTGCAGAGATTTATACCAGGGACACAGGGATGGTTCAACATTCACAAGTCAATCAGCGTGATACACTACATTAACAAAATGAGAAACAAAAACCACATGATCATCTCAGTAGAGGCAGAGAAAGCATTCGACAAGATCCAACATCCATTTATGATAAAAACCCTCAATAAAATGTGTATAGAAGGAAAGTACCTCAACATAATAAAGGCCATATATGACAAACCCACAGCCAACATCATACTCAACAGACAAAAACTGAAAGCCATCCCTCTGAGAACAGGAACAAGACAAGGGTGCCCCCTTTCACCACTCCTATTCACCATAGTAATGGAGGTGTTGGATGATCACATATTAGGCCACAAAGCAAGTATCAATAAACTTAAGAAGATCAATAATACCATGCATATTCTCTGACCACAAAGGCATGAAACTAGAAATCAACTACAGGAAGAAACCCAGAAAAGCCACAAAAATATGGAGATTAAACAAAACGCCACCAAACAACAATTGGGTCAATGAAGAAATCAAAGGAGAAATAAAAAATTGCTGGGGACAAATGAAAATGAAAACACGACATGCCTAAATCTGTGGGATACAGCAAAAGTGGTTTTAAGAGGGAAGTTTATAGCAATTCAGGCCTACTTCAACAAAGAAGAAAAATCCCAAACAGACAATCTAAAAGTGCATCTAAAGGTACTGGAATAATAACAATAAACAAAGCCCAAAATCAGCAGAAGGAAGGAAATAATAAAAATCAGAGCAGAAGTAAACAAAACAGAGACTAAAGAAACAATAGAAAAAATTAATGAAACCAAGAGCTGGTTCTTTGAAAAGATAAACAAAATTGACAAACCCTTAGCTAGACTCACCAAGAAAAAAAGGAGAGAAGGCTCAAATAAATAAAATCAGAAGTGAACGAGGAGAGATTACAATGGACACCTCAGAAATACAAAAGATAATAAGAGAATACTATGAAAAGCTATACGCCAACAAATTGGATAATCTAGCAGAAATGGATAAATTCTTAGAAACATACAACCTTCCAAAACCGGATCAAGAAGAAGTAGAAAATTTGAATAGACCAATCACCAGTAAGGAGATTGAAACAACAATCAAAAACCTCCCAAAAAATAAACGTCCAGGACCAGATGGCTTCCCTGGTGAATTCTACCAAACATTCAAAGAAGACTTAATACCTATCCTTCTCAAACTCTTCCAAAAAATTGGAGAGGAGGGGAGGCTTCCTAACTCATTCTATGAAGCCAACATTATCCTGATACCGAAACCAGACAAGAGCAACACAAAAAAAGAAAATCACAGGCCAATATCACTGATGAACATTGATGCAAAAATCCTCAAAAAATCGAATACAATAATGCATTTAAAACATCATACATCGTGATCAAGTGGGTTTCATTCCAGGGAAGCAGGGATGGTTCAACATCTGCAAATCTATCAACGTGATATACCACATTAACAAAATGAAGAATAAAAATCACATGATCATCTCAATAGATGCAGAGAAAGCATTTGACAAGATACAGCATCATTTATGATAAAAACTCTAAATAAAATGGATATAGAAGGAAAATACCTCAATATAATCAAGGCCATATATGACAAACCTACAACAAATATCATTCTCAATGGAGAAAAACTGAAAGCTATCCTTCTAAGAACAGGAACCAGACAAGGATGCCCACTGTCACCACTCTTATTTAACAGAGTATTGGAAGTCCTAACCAGAGCAATCAGGGAAGAAAAAGAAATAAAAGGGACGTACATTACAAAAGAAGAAGTGAAACTGTCACTCTTTGCAGACGACATGATTTTATATCTAGAAAACCCTAAAGATTCCACTAAAAAACTTTTAGAATCAATAAAGGAATACAGCCAAGTCTCGGGATACAAAATCAACATACAAAAATCGGTTGCATTTGAGAGAGAAGATCCAAGATGGCGTCGTGAGTAGTCCTCTTTGTCTCTCCCCCTTCGAGTCTACAATTATTTGGACACTTATCGCTTGACAAGGGATATCCAGACAGCATCTCAGGACGTCTGAGACACCCACGCGACTATACATCGGAAGGCGGAGGGACTTTCCTCTGGGAGGATGTGGAAATAGGTGAAAACTCTCCGACCCCGACGAGCAGCCTAGTACCCGCAAGCGG
>NC_060278.1:65651927-65718350 GCF_021613505.1 Equus quagga
AGAAAGGGGCAGAAAACCTATTCAAAGAAATAATGGCTGAGAACTTCCCAAATCTGGTGAGGGAGATGGATCTTCAGGTGACAGAAGCCAATAGATCTCCAAACTTTATCAATGCAAGAAGACCAACTCCACAGCATATAGTAGTGAAGCTAGCAAAAGTCAACGACAAGGAGAAAATACTAAGGACAGCCAGGCAAAAGAAACTAACCTACAAAGGAACCCCCATCAGGCTATCAGCAGATTTCTCAGCAGAAACTTTACAGGCTAGAAGAGAGTGGAATGATATATTCAAAAATCTGAAGGACAAAAATCTACAGCTGAGAATTCTCTAACAAGCAAAAATATCCTTCAAATACGATGGAGAAATAAAAACTTTCCCAGATAAACAAAAATTAAGGGAGTTCGTTGCCACAAAACCTCCTCTTCAGGAAATCCTCAGGAAAACCCTCATTCCTGAAAAATCCAAAAAAGGAAAGGGGCTACAAAACCAAGAGCAGAGGAGATAAGTAGAAGGACAACAACAGAGAGTAGCAGCTCTACATCAGAACAGATTAAACCATGGGACGAGAAACAAAGGAAACTGAAGAAAACCAGAAAACAAGACACAAAATGGTAGTGGTAGGCCCCCACATCTCAATAATCACTCTAAATGTAAATGGATTGAATTCCCCAATCAAAAGACACAGAGTGGCAGGATGGATCAAAGAACAAGATCCAACAATATGCTGCCTCCAGGAAACACACCTCAGCCCCAAAGACAAACACAGACTCAGAGTGAAGGGATGGAGAACAATACTCCAAGCTAATAATGAACAAAAGAAAGCAGGTGTCGCTATACTAATATCAGACAAGGTAGATTTCAAAGCAAAACAGATAAAGAAAGATAAAGAGGGACAGTATATAATGATAAAAGGGACTCTCCACCAAGAAGACATAACACTTATAAATATATACACACCCAACACAGGAGCACCAAAATTTGTAAAGCAACTCTTAATAGAACTAAAAGAAGACATCAACAACAATACAATAATAGTAGGGGACCTCAACACACCATTAACACCAATGGACAGAACATCCAGACAGAAAATCAACAAGGAAATAATAGAATTAAATGAAAAATTAGACCAGATGGACTTAATAGATATATATAGAACACTTCATCCAAAAACAGCAGGTTACACATTCTTCTCAAGTGCACATGGAACATTCTCAAGGATTGACCATATTTTGGGAACCAAAGCAAACATCAATAAATACAAGAGAGTTGAAATAATATCAAGCATCTTTTCTGATCATAATGCTATTAAACTAGAAATCAACTACAAGAAAAAAGCAGAGAAAGGTGCAAAAATGTGGAGACTAAACAACACGCTTCTCAACAAACAATGGATCATTGAAGAAATTAAAGAAGAAATCAAATATTATCTGGAGACAAATGAAAATGAGAACACGACATACCAAATCATTTGGGATGCAGCAAAAGCAGTCCTAAGAGGGAAATTCATCGCAATACAGGCTCACCTCACTAAACAAGAAAAAGCTCACGTAAGCAACCTCAAACGACACCTAACAGAACTAGAAAAAGAAGAACAAACAAAGCCCAGAGTCAGTAGAAGGAGGGAAATAATAAAAATAAGAGCAGAAATAAACAATATTGAAACAAAAAAGACAATAGAAAGGATCAATGAAACAAAGAGTTGGTTCTTCGAAAGAATTAACAAAATTGACAAACCCCTAGCCAGACTCACCAAGAAAAGAAGAGAGAAATCGCAAATTAATAAAATCAGGAATGACAGATGAGAAATCACAACAGATACCAATGAAATACAAGAGATCATAAGAGAATACTATGAAAAACTATATGCCAACAAATTGAACAACCTGGAAGAAATGGACAAATTCCTAGACTCCTACAATCTCCCCAAACTGAATCAGGAAGAAATGGAGAATCTGAATAGGCCAATCACAAGTAAGGAAATAGAAACGGTAATCAAAAACCTCCCCAAAAACAAGAGTCCAGGACCAGACGGCTTCTCTGGAGAATTCTACCAAACATTCAAAGAAGACTTAATACCTATTCTCCTCAAACTGTTCCAGAAAATTGAGAAAGATGGAGAACTCCCTAACACATTCTATGAAGCCAACATCACTCTGATCCCCAAACCTGACAAGGACAACACAAAGAAGGAGAACTACAGGCCGATATCACTGATGAACAAAAATCCTCAACAAAATTTTGGCAAACCGATTACAGCAATACATCAAAAAGATTATACACCATGATCAAGTGGGATTTATACCAGGGACACAGGGATGGTTCAACATCTGCAAGTCAATCAACGTGATACACTACATCAACAAAATGAAAAACAAAAACCACATGATCATCTCAATAGATGCAGAGAAAGCATTCGACAAGATCCAACACCCATTTATGATAAAAACCCTCAGTAAAATGGGTATAGAAGGAAAGTACCTCAACATAATAAAGGCCATATATGATAGACCCACAGCCAACATCATACTCAATGGACAAAAACTGAAAGCCATCCCTCTGAGGACAGGAACAAGACAAGGGTGCCCACTTTCACCACTCCTATTCAACATAGTACTGGAGGTTCTGGCCAGAGCAATTCGGCAGGAAAAAGAAATAAAAGGAATCCAAATAGGTAACGAAGAAGTAAAACTCTCGTTGTTTGCAGACGACATGATCTTATATATAGAAAACCCCAAAGAATCCACAGAAAAACTACTAGAAATAATCAACAACTACAGCAAAGTAGCAGGGTATAAAATTAACGTGCATAAATCAGTAGCATTTCTATACACTAACAATGAACTAACAGAAAAAGAACTCAAGAACTCTATCCCATTCACAATCGCAACGAAAAGAATAAAATACCTTGGGATAAACTTAACCAAGGAAGTGAAGGATCTATACAATGGAAACTACAAGACTTTCTTGAAAGAAATTGGCGATGACATAAAGAGATGGAAAGACATTCCTTGCACATGGATTGGAAGAATAAACATAGTTAAAATGTCCATACTACCTAAAGCAATATACAGATTCAATGCTATCCCAATCAGAATCCCAAGAACATTCTTCACAGAAATTGAACAAACAATCCTAAAATTCATATGGGGGAACAAAAGACCGCGAATTGCTAAAGCAATCCTGAGCAAGAAAAACAAAGCCGGCGGAATCACAATCCCCGATTTCAAAACATACTACAAAGCTACAGTGATCAAAACAGCATGGTACTGGTACAAAAACAGGTCCACAGATCAATGGAACAGAATTGAAAGCCCAGAGATAAAACCACACATCTATGGACAGCTAATCTTCGACAAAGGAGCAGAGGGCTTACAATGGAGAAAAGAAAGTCTCTTCAACAAATGGTGCTGGGAAAACTGGACAGCCACATGCAAAAGATTGAAAATTGACCATTCTTTTTCACCACACACCAAAATAAACTCAAAATGGATCAAAGACCTAAAGATTAGGCCTGAGACAATAAGTCTTTTGGAAGAGAATATAGGCAGTACACTCTTTGACATCAGTTTCAAAAGAATCTTTTCGGACACTGTAACTCCTCAGTTGAGGGAAACAATAGAAAGAATAAACAAATGGGACTTCATCAGACTAAAGAGCTTCTTCAAGGCAAGGGAAAACAGGATTGAAACAAAAAAACAGCTCACTAATTGGGAAAAAATTTTTACAAGCCACTTATCCGACAAAGGGTTAATCTCCATAATATACAAAGAACTCACACTGCTTAACAACAAAAAAACAAACAACCCGATCAAAAAATGGGCAGAGGACATGAACAGACATTTCTCAAAAGAAGATATGAATATGGCCAATAGATACATGAAAAGATGTTCATCATCGCTAATCATCAGGGAAATGCAAATCAAAACTACACTAAGATATCACCTTACACCCGTTAGGTTGGCAAAAACATCCAAAACCAAGAGTGACAAATGTTGGAGAGGTTGTGGAGAAAAAGGAACCCTCATACACTGTTGGTGGGAATGCAAACTGGTACAGCCACTATGGAAAACAGTATGGAGATTTCTCAAAAAGTTAAAAATAGAAATACCCTATGACCCAGCCATCCCATTACTGGGTATCTATCCCAAGAACCTGATATCAGAAATATCAAGAGTCCGTTGCACCCCTATGTTCATCGCAGCATTATTTACAATAGCCAAGACGTGGAACCAACCTACATGAGCAGAAACTGATGATTGGATAAAGAAGATATGGTATATATACACAATGGAATACTACTCAGCCATAAAAAAAGACAAAATTGGCCCATTCACAACAACATGGATGGACCTCGAGGGTATTATGTTAAGCGAAATAAGCCAGTCAGAGAAAGACGAACTCTATATGACTCCACTCATAGGTGGAAATTAGTATACTGATAAGGAGATCTGATTGGTGGTTACCAGGGAAAAGGGGGGGAGGGGGGAGGGCACAGAGGGGGAAGTGGTGTACCCACAACATGACTAAAAAAATGTACACCTGAAATCTCACAAGGTTGTAATCTATCATAACGTTAATAAAAAAAAAATTGAAAAAAAAAATCGGTTGCATTTCTATACACTAAAAACGAAGTAGAAGAAAGAGAAATTAAGAATACAATCCCATTTACAATTGCAACAAAAAAAATAAAATATCTAGGAATAAACTTAACGAAAGAGGTGAAAGATCTGTACACCGAAAACATTGTTGAAAGAAATTGAAGACGACACAAAGAAATGGAAAGATATTCTGTGCTCTTGGATTCGAAGAATTAACGTCATTAAAATGTCCATACTTCCTAAAGCAATCTGTAGATTCAATGCAATCCCTATCAAAGTTCCAAAGATTTTTCACAGAAATAGAACAAGGAATCCTAAAATTTATATGGAACAACAAAAGACCCTGAATAGCCACAGGATTCCTGAAAAAAAAGAACAAAGCTGGAGGTATCATACTCCCTGATTTCAAAATATACTACAAAGCCGTAGTAACCAAAACAGCATGGTACCGGCACAAAAACAGACACACAGATCAATGGAACAGAATTGAGAGCCAAGAAGTAAACCCACACATTTATGGACAGCTAATATTCGACAAGTGAGCCAAGAGCATACGATGGAGAAAGGAGAGTCTCTTCAATAAACGGTGTTGGGAAAACTGGACAGCCACATGCAAAAGAGTGAAAGTAGACCATTCCCTTACACCATGCACAAAAATCAACTCAAAATGGATTAAAGACTTGAATGTAAGACCTCAAACCATGAAGCTTCTAGAAGAAAACATAGGCAGTATGCTCTTTGACATCGGTTTGAGCAGCATATTTTCAAGTCCCATGTCTGACTGGGCAAGGGAAACAAAAGAAAAAGTGAACAAATGGGACTACATCAAACTAAAAAGCTTCTGCACAGCAAAGGAAACCATGAACAAAATGAAAAGACAACCTAGCAAATGGGAGAAAATATTTGCAAACCATATATCAGATAAGGGGTTAATATCCAAAATATACAAAGAACTAATACAGCTCAACAACAAAAAAAACAACAATCCAATTAGAAAATGGGCAAAAGATCTGAACATACATTTCTCCAAAGAAGATATACGCATGGCCAACATGCAAATGAAAAGATGCTCAACATCATTAGCTATCAGGGAAATGCAAATCAAAACTACAATGAGATATCACCTCCCTCTGGTCAGAATGGCTATAATTAACAAGACAGGAAACAACAAATGTTGGAGAGGCTGTGGAGAGAAGGGAACCCTCGTTCACTGCTGGTGGGAGTGCAAACTGGTGGAACCCGTATGGAAAGCTGTATGGAGTATCCTCAGAAAATTAAGGATAGATCTACCATATGATCCAGCTATCCCACTGATGGGTATTTATCCAAAGAACTTGAAAACGCAAATGCATAAAGATACTTGCACCCCCATATTCATTGCAGCATTATACACAATAGCCAAGACTTGGAAGCAACCTAGGTGGCCATCAAGGGATGAATGGATAAAGAAGATGTGGTATTTATACATGATGAACTACTACTCAGCCATAAGAAATGATGAAATCCAGCCATTTGTGACAACATGGATGGACCTTGAGGGTATTATGCTGAGTGAAATAAGTCAGAGGGAGAAAGTCAAATATCATATGATCTCACTCATAAGTAGAACATAAAAACAACGACAAACAAACACATAGCCATGGAAATTGGATTGGTAGTTACCACAGGGGAAGTAGGGGGAGGGCAAAAGGGGTGATTAGGCTCACACGTGAGGGAATGGATTATAATTAGTTTTTGGGTGGTGAACATGATGTAATCTACACAGAATTCAAAATATATTATGATGTACATCTGAAAATAAAAAAAATAAATGAAAAAATAAATCAGGCATCATTAGTGGAATATAGCAGCTGGGTGTGATCAGGGAAAGAGAATCCTACCAACATCACTGTCACCACAGGTGCCTGTAGACATATCCTAAGCTTCACCTCCCTGAGAAGCAACCTCGCTAGAGAGTCTCAATAGTAGATTTGAACTGGCAGAAGAAAGAATGAGCAAGCTTAGAAACAGATTGATGGAGATTCTTCAAGCTGAAGAACAGAGAGAGAAAACAATGAAGAAAAATGAACAGAGCCTGAGAGAAATGTAGGACAATATTTGGTGCACCAACATAGGTGTACCTGAAGGAGACGAGAGACAGAAAGGAGCAGAAAAAATATTCATAGAAATAATGGCAGAAAACTTCCCAAATTTATTGAAAACCAGTAATCCACATATTTAGAATGTCAAGTAGGATAAACACAAAGAGATCCATAAATATATATCATAGTAAAAACACTGAAAGGCAAGGGCAAAGAGAAAATCTTAAATACAGCAAGAGAAAATCTCATCACTTACAATGGAACTCCAATAATATTAACAGATGACTTCACAGCAGAAACAATGGAAAACAGAAGGCAGTGGGATAGCATATTCAAAGTGCTAAAAAACCCACTGTCAACCAAGAATCCTATATCTAACTAAGCTATCTTTCAAAAAATGAAGGTGAAATAAAGACTTTCCCTGATTAAAATCAAAAAGAAGACAATGTGTTGCTATCAGACTCACCTTACAAGAAATACTAAAGGCAGTCCTGCATACTGAAAGCAAGTGACCCCAGATACTAATTTGAATTTGCACACACAGAAATAGCACCAGCAAAGGTAATTTTGTCATTACATAAAACAGTATAAATGCATATTTTCTCACTTCTTTTCATATGTGACTTAAAAAGCAATTGTATAAATTATTTGTATACCATGTAATATTGGGCGTATCACATATAGAAATGTAATATATGTGTAATTGTTGTTGTTAGTGCTATCAAGTCAATTTTGACTCCTAGCAACCCTGTGTACAGCAGAACAAAACCTGCCTGGTCTTTTTGTGCCATTCTCTCACCTTTTGGGGGCAATCCTCTGCTGCTGTTCATAGGGTTTTCATGGCCAATTGTTTTGGAAGTAGGTGGCCAGGTCCTTCTTGCTAGTCTGTCTTAGCCTGGAAGCTCTGCTAAATCCTGTCCACTGTGGTTGACCCTGCTGGTGTTTGAAATACCGGTGCCATAGCTTTCAGCTTCATAGCAACACACAGCTACTGACAACTGACAGACAGGTTGTGTGGTTCCCTGACCAAGAAATAAACCTGGGCCACAGTGGTAAGAGCACCAAATCTTAACACTAGACCACTAGGGCTGACTATACGTGTAATATGTTTGCCAATCACAGCACAAAGGAGGTGAAGGGGAGCAAAGCTGTACTGCGCTTGAGGAAGTACTACAGATGATAAAGTGATAATTTGAACAATGCATTGCTGGTTTTGTAACAGTAATAGACATAATATGCATAACTATATCACAAAAAAGAGGAGATGGAATCTACATAGGAGTAATGTTTCTATACATAACTGAAGTTATGCCAGTGTAAATCTGAAGTTGATACTGATAAGTTGAGATGTATGTAATAAATTCTAGAGTGACCACTGGAAAAAGAATCTCAAAAAATATAGTGTAAAATATCATTTAGAGAAACTAAAATACTATATCAGAAAAGATTCGCTTAATGTAAAATAAAACAGTGAATAATGAATAGAAGAACAAAAAAGATATGAGACGGAACAAAAACTAAAATGGCAGATGTAAATCCAGCTATATTGATAATAGAAACAATGTGAATGGAGTAAATAGTCCAATCAAAAGTCAGAACTTGTCAGACTAGATTTTTAAAAATGACCCAACTATACGCTGTCTACAAGAGACACTCTTTATTTTTTTATTTTCATTTGCCCTGAGCTAACATCTATTGCCAATCTTTTTTTTTCTCCCCAAAGCCCCAGTGCATGGTGGTATATCCTAGATGTAAGCCCTTCTGGTTCTTTATATGAGCTGTGGGCACAGCATGGAAACTCACAGACGGGTGGTGTGGTTCTGCCACTGAGAAACAGACCTGGGCCCTGAAGTGGTGAGAGTGCCTAAATTTAACCACTCGGCCATCAGAGCTGGCTCCAGGAGACACAGTTTAGATTCAAAGATTAAAATGGATTGAAAAAACTGAGAAAATATACACAAAGATCGAAGAACAGAGTCACCATGTAGGTAATGGGATTAAATATTACATATAAACAGTACTACCTTTTTACCTGCACAAGAGACATCACACTTTAGAAGCACTCAATATCACAAATAAATCAAAATTAGCAGACCTGTGGGTACTTCTGTCACAATACAACCCATCCACCTGGAGATGAACACAGTGCAGGCCCCAGGCAAAGGCTTCTCTGCGTTTCTTGCCTTATGTTCTCAAAACCAAGATGACCGCGCATAAAGACCATGAAGGTTTGTGGGTTGTGCCACTGCCGACGTCCAAGGCAGACCTGGCTTCAGAGCACAGCGGAAGCAATTTTCTCTCAGCAAGCATGAGGACAGCAACTTCTCAGATAACAAAGCACTATTTCCCAGTGGTGCCAACCATCCATTTTCCTCCTTCTCTCTGTGTTTGAATTTATGTTTCCAGACGTATTCATGAATTTTGATAGTATTTGCAACATTCACATTTTTTGCTGAAGAACATTTACAATATTAATCGATTCATATCACTTTTAAGTATATATGCATAAAATGTATATCCGTGTATATATATGCATACATGTGGATATGTACCTATATATGTATGGACATAACACGTATGACTCTTTACACTTAGGAACTAGATGGACATTGAATGTAGCTATTGCAGAAATTGAAAATAACACAAGTGGGTCCAGCAAAGTATGCATACATGATCTGCTTCTTTGCTTAATATGGTCATATGACCATTATCTCTTCCAACATAATATCTAGCTAATCCCCTATTTCTGGACATCTATGTTCTTTCCAATCTTTGCTTCTATAATCAGGGTAAAGACAAACAACAGTACTGTGGAAACTTTGCAAACATACGCTGGATGATTTTCTAGAAATTATTGCTGAGTTAAAAGGAATGCAAAATTTTTAACATGGACTATGTTATTTTACAGTGATTAGTAATTATTTTAGTTTAATCAGTTTAATAAGCATTTGATTTATAGTGTCTTAATTATAGACTCTTGTGTATAACATTCTATTGTCTTTTTCAGTTTTTCCACATAAATAACCAAATTTAATTCATCACAGAAAAAACCATGAATGTCAGTCAAATTATATCTCAGAAAATGCCTACAGCTTTAGTTGCTCTAAAAATGGGCAAATTGTAGTAAACTTGAGACTTGTAGAAGAGATATCTCACACGCTTAGACAGACTGAGTGTCCATGGGTCACACGTGCATGTATGTGTATGTGCTATTTTATTTATATACTTTATTTATGAATGATTATTGCAATACATGCGTTTTATAATGACATTTGAGTGGGCAGCAATACCACAGAAATGTGCTACCACTTGGAGCATTTCTCCCATTTGAAGCCTCTGTAGTTCAAAGAGAAATTTTACGCTTTGGGTAAATATTTATTTACAAAAGGAGGCTAACAGCAACAAAATTTCTTACCATTTCTTTTTAAAGTCATATTTTCTTTAAGTGAAAACACAATAAATATTTGGTAATAGGGAACAGAACCTAAGTTATTGAATAAAAGCTACTTAATACCAGATAACAAAACAGTCACGCAAAGGAAAACTCATCTTAAACTACTTATGGCACAACCATGTCCCATGCAGGCTTTCATGTGCTGTTTGGTTCTCTGGATCACTCCTGCTAACATGTGTATGATCCTTTTGTGTGATTTTGAAGGGAACTATTCAACCAAAGATATATATTGTCCAATTCATCTATTAAGCTTTAAAGTCTATTTACACAAAAATTTCTTGCCAAATACACCAAAATTTGAATTATACTCTATATTTTGCTACCATTTTTTTACAAGAAAACATTAACATTTATCTTCATGTAACATCACACTAAATAAAACGAATGAGCATTCACTCATTAATTAGTAGTTTCAAATTGAAGTATACACAAGACTGAACTGCATTGAGTAGAATTCTTGCAAAAACATGCTGATTCACAGGTCATGCAATTTGCATATTTACATACTAATTTAACATTCAGCAGTCTCACTTAAGCACTGTAAATATGCAGAAATGATGCACAGTAGACAAAACGAAGAAGTCGTTTTCCCTCAGGCCCCCACAGTCCCCTCTCTTACATCTTCTCTTTAATAGTGTCCTGACTGCTACAGTCTGCATGCTTGTGTCTCCCCAAAATTCCTAAGTTGAAATCCTGATGCCTGATGTGATGGTATTAGGAGGTGTGGGCTTTGGGAGGTGCTTCAGCCATGAGGATGGAGCCCTCACGAATGTGATTTGTGCCTTGTAAAAGAGGATCTCCTTCCACCACGTGAGGACACAGTGAGAAGGCACCAGCTATGACCCAGGGAGAGGGCCCTCACCAGAACGTGACAGGGCTGGTGTCTTGATCTTGGGCTTCCCAGACTTCAGAACTGTGAGAAATAAATTTCTGTTGTTTCTAAGCCACCCAGTCATTTCTTATAGCTGCCTCAATGGACTAACTGACCCCATGTCACTCACTGAGATCAAATGAGGCTCTCACAGGTCATTAAAGAGCACTTCCATTTGCCAGACCATGTTGTGACTTTTAGTCTCTTCTTGGACTGTTTTAAAAAATTGGTGGTGGTGAATCTGGTCTGAGTTAGGCATTGCCTGAGGCCAAGAATTGAGGAGAGTCACATATTATGTGACCCATGAGTTATGACTTCTGTCAGGGAACCCTACAACCCAAACCGAAGGACTAAGTTAATGCAGGCCTACTTGGGGTAAACATTGGAGTGCGAGTGAGGATGTGAGGGTGTGCTGGGGCAGGAGTCTTAATTTTAACTAGAAACGCTGTCTGTGAATATTCTGTTCTCAGGTCATTCAGGATTTTCTCTGAATCCTAAGACATTTCTCTGCAAAGGGACCTTAGTTTCCCAAAAGAACTCACGAAGATACACAGTTGCTCCCAATGGTTGTTCTGAAAATTAGGACCCCTTCTAGCCTGGCTCCACTGTGGCCAGAGCTTCCTACACTTGTCCTTGTCCTTCTTTGGGATTTTATTTTTTACCCCAAATTAATTTCAGGCTACACTAAAATCAGAAAAGTACACTAACTCTAGACGCCTCCCACCCCCATTAATGGTAGTTGGACAGAAATGTCACCACCTCAAAGAATTGGCTCTGCCAGAGCATCTAGCAAGGTTTCATGTATTGTTTTAATTAGGCAGAACTGTACAAAAAAGTCTTTTTTTTTTTAAAGCAGGGCACTAATAGAAAAAGCAATTTGTCAGGAAGTATAATTACTTTTTGATTAACTGCATATTGTTGCATTTGAAGGAAAATGGTCCAATAATTACATCTCTAGACATTTCTAATCTATATTTTTATAAAGCACGCGGAGTTTTTTTCCTTCCAAAAGCAAAGAAATCAGGCTGCAAAGAAGACAGACAAAAAAAAAAAAAACCCACAGTTGGACACACTCATGTTTTAACTTGTTACAAACTAAAAGCATTTGAAGCATCATAAACTCGTCTGTTAGAAAGCAAAGGTTTTTATGTCCCTCCTGACATGCTTTGAATTTCTCCTTAGATGTGTCCCTCCCATAGCTAATAGAAGAAAGCATGTTTAAAATTTAAATTGTTATTTATTTATCTTAACTAAGATGTGCTGTCCAGACTCTCAGCAAGGGCGACTGACTGGGAATAGGAGCTCGAATGGCGACTTGGTCTCATGGAGTGACTCAACCCACGTTCCTTCGCCTTTCTTTGGAGACTCTGTACAATGTGGAAATCATTACACTGACTGGTGTGAAAACACTGTGAGGTCACATTGTGTCTTTGGAAGCTCAGTGAAATAGGAATGGTAGTAAGAGCCCTGAACCGTCCTTCCTTCCGTGTGCCTGTAGGTAGATAAGCCACTTTACAGTGAACTGACCCTATTTCTTTGCCAGTAAAATGAAGTGAAACACAAGATTCATTCTCACTCCACATTTATTCAACTGCTGGAAAAGTGTGGCAATTGTGAGGTGCTGGGACAAGTTCACTTTCTTGTAGTTGACCTTCAGTCCCTTCCAGCCCAATAATTATACGGTGTTTGTGGTAGCGAGACTCTGAGATGGTCCTCAATGACCTTTGCCTCTTGAAATTCATACCCTTGTGTAGTCAGCCTGCTTCCACCTCATCCCAGAGTTGTACTGTGTGACTGATGCATATGGCAGAAATGATGGTATGTCATTTCTGAGATAAATAAGGTTATAAAGGATTTTCTCTCTCTCTCTCTCTCTCTCTCTTTCTCTCTTAGATCTCTTGCTCTGGGAGAAGTGAGCTGCCATTTTGTAAGGAGCCCTATGGACAGACCTATGAAACAAGATGCTGAAGCCTCTGGCTAACAACCAGCAAATGAACGCAGCCTGCCAAAAGCATGTGCGTGAGCTTAGAAGTGGATTCTCCCACCCCAGTCAAGCCTTGAGATGATTGCAGCCCTGGTTGACAGCTCGAATGCAATCTCTTGAGAGACTCTGACTCAGAACTACCCAGCTAAACTACTCCCAGGTTTCTGATTCTCAGAAGCTATGTAAGATAATAAATATTGTTTCAAGTTGCTCAGTTTTTGGGTAATTTGTTATGAGGCAATAGACAATTAATACAATGGTCTCACTATGGGATTCCACAGTCCAATTGAAAAAGCAATAGTGAGGCTATCTGAAGACCTGGGTTCTCCTTTCTGACATGATGCTGGACAGTAATTTAAATTTTTTTGAAAAATTTTCGTAATCTACAACATGAGGAATTATGTTTCTAATTGAATACTTTATGGAAAACTGGGTCATAACTGGTTACAAACAAAATGACATGATTGTAATTAATCCAAAACAAAGGAGAATTACTCTTAAAAATTTTGAGAGAATGGACTGGGGCAAAAGAGACTGGCTAAAAAGTAGCAAAACTAGGGGTGGGCACAGAAGAAGAGGTGGTGCAGTGACGTGCTGGAGCAAGACTGTACCAGCTCGTGGAAGAAGGTCATTCCATCTCAGGAATTTCACGACCTGGTAGTTAAACACAGTTATCATTAAAAATTAAATTCTGTAAACTTATGAGTAAATAAAATAAATTAAAAACAAAGGTAATAAATACTCAAAACTCATCCTTCTCAATTATTTTATTAAATTGTACTATTATCTATGCTTTGGGGGTTATTTATAACCATTGTATCTTTATGGTGGAAAAATGATATAACGGTATGCCACTGTATATCTCTACCCAATTTTGGCTTTAGTCACATCACAATGGTAGCATGAAACTAGCAATAGTGAGAGTATTTACACCATGGCAAATGGCAAATACCAAAATCGAGGCTTCCTCATCCCTCCCCAGAGCCAGCTGTTAAAGGTTTGCCAGCATGGCAGTGGAATAAGTGGAGACTCCAGTGGAAAGTAAAGAGAATGCACAAGCTACTTGCCCCAGCAACGGTGCAGTGAGAATCACATACAGAATTGGTGTGAGAGTACAGAAAAGAAAATAAAGGCCCTAAAAGGCTCTGTAGCACAAGAGGCTATCCAGCTCACCAAAAAAGAAAAGAAAAGTCAAAAGCTGTCCTAGGAGGAGTCTACTGTTTCCTTTGAAACCTGAGGAGGAGACAAGGAAGACAATCTCCAAGAGGGCTCTGAAAGAAAGACCTCTTACTGATTAGAGAATCCAAGAGTGGTTTATTGGCAGTAAAGAGCTAAAGACACATCAACAAATGCCTGGAAGGAGATTATGTTGAGGAAACTTTGAAGTCTCAACCCCTGGAGATGATTTGGAGAAGCAAGTCAAGAATGAGAAAACATGAACTAAGCTTTAGGGTTGAGGCATTAGATATTTTTTATCCTCACTTACTCACCTCCAATGGTGTGCTGATGAATTTTTAAAACTGGCTCCCTGGGGGTGAGAAAGGGATAGGGTAGAAGCCCCAATTTATAGTTTTTTGCTGATTTCCAGGCTAAAGAAAAAGACTATTTCCATATTTCGGCACAACCTCACTCAGCTCTGTCCACCTCTCCAGTCTGTTTTTGTGTGAGTGTTAGCTTATACAAGCAGATGTCTCTACCCCTCTGTAAGGACTGAGTATTTAAAACTCTGGCAAGTTGACAAAGTGTTATAGCATCAGTTTCCACAAGAGACAATGAGAAATATTATCACATAAAGAAAGTATATTGTGTAGGATTATTCCAATATCATCACTATTCAGGTGAATAGTCTTGAAAATACTCTGCATTATCTGGGTTTTCATTTATTAAGATCAAGACTTGTCCTGCACACGGGCCTGGCCTGGTGGCACAGCGGTTAAGTTCACACATTCCACTTCGGTGGCCTGGGGTTACTGGTTTGGATCCCAGGTGCGGACATGGCACCACTTGGCAAGCCATGCTGTGGTAGGTGTCCCACGTATAAAGTAGAGAAAGATGGACACGGATGGTAGCTCAGGGCCAGTCTTCCTCAGCAAAACGAGGAGGATTGGTGGCAGATGTTAGTTCAGAGCTAATCTTCCTCAAAAAAAAAAAAAGGGAAGACTTGTCTTGCACAGTCAGTATATAAAGGAAATTTTTTCTTCATCCTGAAGAAGAATCCTATCATAATGGATTAAAATGGATATAGAGTCATCCAGATGTTGGTTCAAACCCTAGTTCTGTCATTTACTACCTGTGTGACCTTAGGCAAGTCACCAACTTCTCTGTGCCTTAGCTTTTTCACCTATAAAATGGAGATAATAATTGTACCCACCTCAAATGGATATTGTAAGGATCCAATAAGGTGATTCCTACATAATAATTAAGAAAAACACTTGACTCCTAATAGATGCTCAATGGATGTTGCCTGCAATTCCACCTTCCTTTTCTCTCCTGCTTTATCTTGGCCTCTCTCCCAAGTTCCATCTCCCTCCTTGCACTTGTTCTTCACACTCTAGCTCAAATCTCCTTCCCTTTGTCAATCTCTTCCCTACTATGTGACCCATTGTGATGAGTGACTCTTCATTGAAGGTCAAATAACTCCCAATATCTTCTTTCTCCCTTGGACCTTGTTCTTTAAGTTTCTTTCTCCCCAAAATTTGACCTCAAGTTTCCAAAGCAAGGGACAATGCCTGATGCTTTCTGGTGTTTGCAAGGGACAATTCCTCGTGTATATAATGCACCAGGCACATATGTATATATGTTACATGCACTACGTACGTAACAATTGCTCATAAAATAGTTTAACTTAGATGTGAGATGGCCACTGAAGTTGATACAAAAATAGAGTGAATGACATTAAAGCATGACAAAAGTAATCAAATCAGATACTGAATAGATTAATGAATGGGCAGAAAATAATGCATGTATATCAGAACTTTAGCAAATGGACAAGGAAATATACTTATATATATATATATCTTTATATATATATACACACACACACCAATCAACAAGTAGTAGAAAAGCCAAAAAAATTCTATTAGTTAATATAAAAATAGGAGTAACAATTGATAATATGGAATTTAGAATTCTACACATAGTAACTTCAAAGACTGTTGAATGGTCCCGAGAGTCTGTAATTATGAACTATAATTTATCACTTGGTTTGGAAGTTGACACTCCATCTTAGCAACAAGTAAAAAGCTAAACACATTTAAAAATCAACAGCTCTTCTTGGATCTATGACAGAGGGGAAGACATAGGGCAAACCACTGCCCCAAGCGTGGAAAGACAAGCAGGAGTATACAGGGAGTCACAGCTTACAAGAGCAGAGACTCATGAGCAGAAACCACTGTGGGAACCAGTAACGGGAAAGGAAAACCTAGTCTGTAACTGAAGATTTGTTGGAGGCTCAGTGCAGAAAACACTGAGAGTTAAAACTCCAGGGACACAGTCATAGGGGAGGACCCAACATATTGTAAGATTTACCTCCAGGAGCTTGACCAGAGAAAAATCTCCTGTTATTCTGGCAAAAAGAGGGGAAAACAAACCATTTTGTAGTATGCCAAAACTCCCTGTTCTTCTTAAAAACTCCCTGTTCTCCTGTCCTCAGGAGAAACTTGTTAACTAGATCTTAACCTGGGGTATTATCAGAGCCTAACTTACTGAGGGAAGGGAAATACTTAACTCCAGTCCACTCTAGTCATCCTGTCCCACCTAACAGAGAAGGAAAATCCCTGAAAAATACTTGTGAAATTCACAGTCCAGAGGCACAGGCTTACTAAAAACCTGAGACCTAATCATAGGACTATAAAATGTCTCCCCTCCCCCTACGCTTTACGACCACATTACCAAAGGCCTATTTACCACAGTTCCTTTTACCTGGTATACCATGTCTGGCTATCAAGAAAAGAATTACAAGGCAATCCAAAAGGCAAAAACACAATTTGAAGAGACAGAGCAAGTATTGGAACTAGACATGTGATGGATGTTGGAATTAGAAAGGAATTTAAAACAACTATGATTAATATGCTAAGGGCTCTAATAGATAGAGTAGACAGCATGCAAGAACAGATGGGAAATGTAGGCAGAGAGATGGAAAGCCTAAGAAAGAAGCAAAAATAAATGATAGAGATTAAAAAATGCAACAGCAAAAAGAATGCCTTTGATAGGCTTATTAGTAGACTGAACACAGTTGAAGAAAGAATCTCTGAGCTTCAGGATATATCAATACAAACTGTGAAAACTCAAAAGCAAAGAGAACAAAGACTGAAAAAAGCAGAAAAGAATATCCAAGGACTGTGGGACAACTGCAAATGGTATAACATATCAGAAGGAGAAGAAAGAGAGAAAGAAACCGAAGAAATATTTGAAGCAATAATGACTGAGAATTTCCCACAAATTAGTGTCAGAAACCAAACCAGAGATTCAGAGAGCTCAGAGAACACCAAGTATGCCAACTCCCTCCCCAAAAGAAACCTCCTAGGCACATCATTTTCAAACTGCAGAAGACCAAAAGTAAAGAAAAAATTCTGAAAGAAGCCAGGGGAAAAATCCCTCTTCACTATAGAGGAACAAAGATAAGAATTACATTCAACTTTTCCTGAGAAACAAGGTAAGAAGAGACTGGAGTAAAATACTTAAAGTATTGACTGAAAAAAAACACCAACTTCAAATTCTGTACCAGAAATTCTGGAGGTGAAAAGTACAATAATAGAAATAAAAAACCCACTAGCAGATTTTATTAGAAGATTTGAGCTGGCAGAAGAAAGAATCTGTAAACTTGAAGATAGATCAGTTGAAATTATCCGGTCTGAGAGGAAAAAGAAAAAAGAATGAAGAAAAACGAACAGAGTCTAAGAGACTTGTGGGACACTGTCACGTATACAACACAGGCATGATGAAAATCATAGATAGAGATGAGAGAAAGGAGAAGAGAGAATATTTGAAGAAATAAGGGCCAGAAACTTTCCAAATTTGATAAAAGACATTAATCTACACATTCAAAAAGCTCAGTGAAACTCAAGAATTATAAATGCAAAGAGATCCACACCAGTCAGATTATAACCAATTTATCAAGAGCAAGGGACAAAGAAAAATATCTTGAAAGTAGCAAGATAAAAGTAACATCACATAAAAGAGATCCTCAATCAGATAATCAATAGATTTTTCATCAGAAATCATGGCAACCAGAAGGGAGCGTGATGATATATTTAAAGTACAGAAGGAAGCAAAACCTGTCAACCAAGAATTCTGTATCTGGAAAAACTATCCTTCAAAAGTGAAGGAGAAATTAAGACATTCCCAGGTAAACAAAGGCTGAGGGAGTTTTTGCTAGGAGATCTGACCTAAAAGCAATGGTAAAAGGAGTTCCTTGGCTGAAATAAAAGACACTTGGCAGTGACGTGAAGCAGTACGAAAAGATAAAGAACAATATTATTGTAGTTTTGGTGTTTAACTCTTCTTTTTATTTCCTACATGATTTAAAAGACCAATGTGTAAAAATAATTATAAATATGTTAATAGGCACACAATACATAGAGATATAATTTGTGACAATGGCAACAGAAAAGGTAGAGGATTGAGCTGTTTAGGAGCAGGATTTGTGTATGCTGTTAAAAGTAAGTTGGTATCAACTCAAATTCAATTATTATAACTTCAGATTGTTAATTGTAAACCCATTGTAGGCATTAAGAAAAGGAAATAAGAGAACCAAATGGTACACTGCAAAAAAAAAAAAATCAGTTAAACACAAAAGAAGGCAATAATGGAGAAAGTGAGTAACAAAAAAGACATAAGACATACAGAAAACAAATAGAAAAATGACAGAAGTAAGTTCTTCCTTATTAGTAATGACTTTACATGTAAATGGATTAAATGGTCCAAATAAAAGACAGAGCTTGGCAGAATGGATAAAAAAAACATGAACCAACAATATGTTGTCTTCAAGAGATTCACTTTAGATCCCAAGACACCAATAGGTTGAAAGTGAAAGGATAGAAAAAAGATACTTCATGCAAATAGTTACCAAAAGACAGCTAGGGCCGCTATACTAACAGCAAACAAATTAGGCTTTAAGTCAAAATTTGTTACAAGTGAAAAAGAAAGATATATAGTGATAAAAGGGTCAATTCATCAAGGATGTAAGACAATTATAAACATACATGCATAAACAACACGACTCAAAATAAACAAAGCAAACATTGACAGAATAGCAGGGAGATAGACTGCTCTGCAATAGTGATTTAGCACATCAACACCCCACTTTGAGGAATGGGTAGAACATCTAGACAGAAGATCAGTGAGCAAGCAAAGAACTTCAACAACCTTATAAACCAACTGGACCTAACATACGCATAAAACACTCCACCCAACAATAGAAGATCACGTTCTTCTCAAGTGTACATGAAATATTTTCCAGATCATATGTTATGCCACAGAATAAGACTCAATAAATTTAAAGGACTGAAATCCTATAGAGTATCTTTTCTACATATAATGTAATGAAGCTAGAAATCAACAACAGAAGGAAAACTGGAAAATTCACAAATATGTGGAGATTAAAAAACACAATATTAATCAATCAATGGGCCAAAGAATAAATCACAAGGACAATTAGAAAATACTTTAAGATAAATGAAAACAAAACACAACATACCAAAACTTATAGGATGCAGCTAAAGCAGTGCTAAGAGGGGCATTTATTGCAGTAAATGCCTACACTAAAAAGAAAAAAAGGTCTTGAATCAGTAACTAAATTTTCGCTTTAAGAAACTAGAAAGAGAAGAGCAAACTAAACTCAGAGCTAGTAGAATGAAGGAAATAATACATATTAGTGGAGATAAATTAAACAGAAAATAGAGAAATAGCAGAGAGAATTGATGAAACCAAAGGTTGGTTCTTTGAAAAGATCAACAAAATTGACAAACCTTAAGCTAGATTGACAAAGAAGAAAAAGAGAAGAGCAAATAACTGAAATATAAAGTGAAAGATTGGGTACTACTATTGATCTTGTAGAAGTAAAAGGGATTATAAGAGAATTCTGTGAACCATTGTACACTAACAAATTAGATAACCTAGATGAAATGGACAAATTACTAGAAATACACAGATGACCAAAACTGACTCAAAAAGCAATAGAAAATCTGAGTGAACAGACAAATAAAGAGATTGAATCAGTATTTAAAAAGAAAAAAAAAACTGCTAACAAAGAAAAGTCAAGGACCAGATGGCTTCACTGGTGAGTTTTATCAAACATTTAAAGAAGAATTAATACTAATCCTTCTCAAACTCCTCTAAAAACTAGAATTTAAAGAAGACCTAAATAAATAAACAAAAAACATCTTGTGTTTGTGAATTGAAAGACTTAATTTTAAGATGGCAATTCACAAACTGATCTACAGATCCAATGTAATCCCTATCAAAATTTCACTGGCCTCTCTTGGAGAAATAGAAAAGCCAATCCTCAAATTCACGTGGAATTGAAAGATACCCCAAATAGCCAAAACAATTTTGGAAAAGGAGAACAAAGTTGGAGGATACACATTTCAATTTCTAAAGTTACTATAAAGCTACAGTAATCAAGACAATGTGGTACTGACATAAGGATAGACACAAAGATCAATGGAACAGAATCTAGAATCTGGAAATAAACCCATATATCTATGGCCAATTGATTTTTGACAAGAGTGCCAAGACCAATTGACGGGGAAAGAATAGTCTCTTCAACAAATGGTGCTGAGACAACAGGATAGCCATATGCGTAAAATAAAGTTGGACTTTGTCTCAGTCTGTTTGAGATGCTATAATAAAATATCACAGAATGGATGGCTTATAAACAACAGAAATTTATTTCTGACAGTTCTGAAGCCTGGAAGTCTGAGATTGAGGTGCCAGCCTGATGGGGAAGGGCCCTCTTCCAGGTCAGAGACTTTTTCTTGTATCCTCACGTAGTGGAAGAGACAGGAAGCTCTCCCAGGCCTCTTTAAAATGGCATCAATCTGATTTATGAGGACTCTCCCCTCATGACCTAATCACCTCCTAAAGGCTCCATCTCCTATTACCATCAGCTTGTGCATTAGGTTTTCAAACATATGAAGTTTGGGGGGACACAAACATTCAGATAATATCAGACCTCTACTTCACATCATATATAAAAATGGACTCAAAATGGATCAACATTCTAAGCATATAGAAGAAAACATAGGGGTAAATCTTTACGACCTTGGATTTGGCAATGGATTCTTAGAAATAACACTGCAAGCACAGGTGACAAAAAAAAAAAATAGATAAATTGGACTACTTCAAAATTAAAAATTTTTGTGTATCAAAAGACATTATCAAGAAAGTGAAAAGACAACCTGCAGAATGGAAGAAATATTTGCAAATCATATATCTGATAAGGGTCTAGTATCTAGAATATACAAAGAACTCTTACAACTCAACAACCAAAAGACAAACAACCCAATTTAAAAATGGGTAAAGGACTTGTCTATTCAATAGCCATTTCTCCAAAGTAGATATATAAATGGACAATAAGCACACGAAAAGATACTCAACATTATTGGTCACTAGAGAAATGCAAATCAAAACCACAATAAAATACCACTCCACACTCACTAAGATGGAAATAATAATAATAATCAGAAAATAACAAGGTTTTATTAGGATATGGAGAAAGTCGATCCCTCATACACTGCTGGTGGGAATGTAAAACAGTTCAGGCAAGAAAGTTTAGCAATTCCTCAAAAAGTCAAATGTGGAATTACCATCAATTCCACTTATAGGTACAAACCCAAAATAATTGAAAACAAGTAGTCAAGGAAATATTGTACATTTATGTTCACAGAAGCAGTATTCACAATAGCTAAAAGGTAGAAATAGCCCAAATGTCCATTAACGGATGAATGTACAAGCACATTGTGGTATATACATACTATGGAGTATTATTCAGCTACAAAAAAGAATGAAGTGCTGATACATGATACAACGTGGATGAACCTTGGAAACATTATGCTAAGTGAAAAATGACAGATATAAAAGATTACGTATTGTATGATCCCGTTTATATGAAATATCCGGAATAGGTAAATCCATAGAGACAGAAGGCAGATTGGTGGGGCTGGGGGTGGGAGAAATGGTGAACAATTGCTTCGTGGGCATGGATTTTTGTTTCAAAGTGATGAAATATTTTGGAACTGGATAGACTAGGTGGTTGTTGCACAGCATTGTGAATGTACGAATGCCACTGAAATGCTCATTTAAAAATGGAAATTGTTGCTTTTACGATATGTCAATTTCCTCACGATTTACAAAGAGTATCCAAAGGGAAGCTAGTACGTAGATGTCTGCAGACTGCAAAAATAAAGCTGGAACATTAGAACTAGGGACTAATTTTGGTTCTGTGCTTCCTGGTAACAAAAGCGAAAATAATTAGCTTATCCTCATTCTGCTGATTTGTCTGTGTACATGTTTGCATAGTTTCCTATATCATGAAATGATAACTGAATGAAAGCGTCACTTATCCTTTGCAAAAGTGCCATTATCTTCACCTGACCAATACATCAAAATCTCAACAGCAGTTTTTTGTAGAAATTTACAAACTGATTCTAAAATTCATTTGGAAATACAAAGGACCCAGAGTAGCCAAAATAATTTTGAAAGGAAGAAAATGGTTGGAGGACTAAAACTCGTTGATTTTATTAAAAAGCTACCATAACCAAGATAGTGTAGTTAGTGAAAAGACAGACAAATAGATCAACGAAACAGAATAGACAATCCAGAGGTAGACACCCAAATATACAGACAACTGATTTTCCACAAAGGTGCAAAAGCAATTCAATGGAGAAAGAATAGTCTTTTCAACAAATGGTTCTGGAGCAACTGGATATGTATAAACAGAAAAAAAAAAAAAAAAAACAAAACAAAGAACTTCAATCCATACTTCAGATCACACGCAAAAATGAATTCAAAATGGATTGTAAATCTAAATGTAAAACCTAAAACTCTAAAACTTCTAGAAGAAAACAAAGGATAAAGCCTTTGTGGCTTTGAGTTAGGCAAAGATTTCTTAGCTATGACAGCAAAAGCATGTTTCTTGAGGAACAAATTGGTAAATTGTATTTCATCAAAATTAAAACTTTTGCTTTAGGACCTACACTGTTTCATTTATAAAAGAATGAAAAAGCAATCCACAGACTGGGAAAAATATTTGCAAAGTATTTATCTGATAAAGTAGTTGTACAGAATACAGAACTCTCAAAACTCAATAACAAAAAAATTTAACAAGGTTTAACAATGGTTCTGGAGCCATTAAATTTAAAAATTTAACTTCACTGAAGAAGATACAGGAATGGTAAATAATCACACAAAAAGATTATCAACATCATTAGTCACCAGCGAAGTGCAAATTAAAACCACAGTGATATACTGCTACACATCTCTTAGAACAGCTAAAATTAAAAAGATTGACCATATCAAGTGTTGACAAGAATGTGGAGCAAGTGTGACTCTCTCTCATGTATGGCTGGTGGGAATGTAAATGGTGTGACCACTTTGGAAAACAGTTTGGCAGTTTCTTAAAAAGTTAAATATACACCTCCATTTCATCCAGCAAAAATGAAACCATATGCATAAAAAGACTTGTACAGGGATGCTTATAGCCACTTTATGTCTAATAGCCTAAAACTGAAACAAACCAAATGTCCACCAACACGTGAATGCATAAACGAATTGAATGCATAAAAAAAATCCATACAATAGAATATTACTCAGAAATAAAAAGGAATAAAATATTGATACACGCAATAACATGGATGAATCTCAGAATAATTATGGTGAGTGAAAGAAATGAACAAAACAAGAGTATACCCCATGTGATTCTATTTATATAAAATCCTGGAAAATGCAAATTTATCCATAGATCTATCGTGCCAGAAAGAAAATAAGTGGTAGTCTCTGGCAGAGCAGTGGGGTGGCAGCTGCAGGAAGGGCAAGAGTTACAAAGGTACACAAAGAAACTTCTGGGGGTGACAGATTTGTTCATTATCTTGATTGTGCTGATGGCTTCTTATGACAAAGTGTACCAAATTATACCCTCTAAATAAATATGCTTTATTATATGTCTACTACAGCTCAAAAAAGTTCTTAAAAATGTGTCAGAAAGTAGAATGCCTGCATTCATTACTCATCAAACATGTACTAAATTTCTGTTCATTTGTTTCTTGTCCAACTCTTCTCTCTGTTTTTTATTCATACCTTAAGTGAAGCAGATTTAACACTTTTAATTTTAATTCCTCATTTTGATAATTAGTTATACTCAGTTTTATTTATAAATTTAGGTTCAAATATAATATTCAGCAACAATTAGACATATCCAAGCCTCTAGAGATGGTTAGGGATCCAGTTCCAATTGTCATCAAGGCCAATACTCTTGATGCCTAGGACTGTGTGCTCAAAGCATTACTGAAACTGCTGGGCCTCAGCTTGACCTGCTAAATCAGAATCTCCAGGGGTAGGCTTCAAGGTGGGTGTTTTTAAATAAGCATCCTGGGAGAGTCTCAGGTACCTGAACTTGAGAGCAGCTGGACTTTCTTTGTCTTTTACTGTGAATAATTCTTAATCCAGATACCTTTCCATACTCTACACTATAGGTTGGCAAAGTTTCTCTGTAAAGGGCCAGATAATTATTTTAGGTTTTGTCCCAACTACCCAACTATACCCCAGTAGCAAGAAAGCAGTCGTAGATAACAGGTAAACAAACATCGTGGCTGTGTCCAATAAAACATTTACCAAACAGGTGGGGCTGTGGGCCATTTGGCTACAAGTATAGTTTGTGGACACCTACTCTAGACAGTAAATTATTCAAGATCTCACAGAGTTGAGTGAAGTTTGATGTTCCCTTCAGGCAAGAACGAGAACAGATCTTCTGAAGTTCAGATTTAGAACAGTTAAATCTGTTAAATCACCAATGAACAATTTTGAATACACATTTCGGGGCCCTCCTCTCATTTACGGCATAGAAGCTCAAGTACCAGAGCTCTGGAGCTTCTTAGGCCCCCCAGTGACCCAGATGCGCACCCAGGGGTGGAGATTCTGGAAGAGCATGCAGTGTGGCTTCACCTGGGTCCCATGAAGTCGTCTGCAGCTCCTTTCAGGGAAGTCCTAGTGCTCCTGCCAGAGGCAACCGCTGCTCCCCCATACTCGGGCTGCACCCGCAGTCGCTGCACGGGGGATTTCTTTACAAATGTTTGTTAAATGAAACCCGAGAGAATGGGAAAACACATCTAGAGCCGACCTGGACTCCAGCCCTTGGGGAAAATAGAGGCTGAAGGGGCCTCAAGAAACTCCAGTGGCCCTGGAAGCCAGACCCAGAGCTGCTGAATTCCCCGGGGCCTGCTCCCCAATCCCCACCCACAACTCGTTCCCTTCCCATCTTCCCCAACCTCTGCCCCATCTCTTGAGGCCATGATTCTGGGGACCAAGAGGGGAAGTGAAAAAAGCATGTGCTTTGGAGTCAGACAAGCAAGAGTTCAAATCGCCGCTGAGTTCAAATTGCTGCTCTGCCACTTTTAAGCCAGGAGATTTCAATCAACAGGGCAGAGACTAAGCTTTCTGAACTTTGGGTTCACAGTTTTCAAAGCTGTGATGTGGGGATAATAATAAATATTTCAGGGTCCGGCCCCGTGGCAGAGAGGTTAAGTTCGTGTGCTCCGCTTCAGCGGCCTGGGGTTTCACTGGTTCGGATCCTGGGCGCAGACGTGGCACCGCTCCTCAGGCCACGGTGAGGTGGCGTCCCACATAGCACAACCAGAGGCACTCACAACTAGAATGTACAACCATGTACTGGGGGGCTTTGGGGAGAAGAAGGAAAAAAAAAAGCAGGTTTGCAACAGATATGAGCTCAGGTGCCAATTAAAAAAAATAAAAATAAAATAAAATAAATATTTCATAGAGTTGTTCTGAGAATTAATGAAACAATGGAAGCAAAAGCCTGACACAACACAGCCCTTGCCTGCTGTCAGCTCATGTAGTTCTATTTCAATGGTGGCTGATGGACGTGATGTCTAAGTTTTACTTCTAATACATTTTTTATATCAGAATAGTTTTGGATTCATAGATAACTGGTAAAGATAGTATAGAAAGTTCACATATACCCAAACCCAGTTTCCTTATTGTCAAGATCTCACGTTAATGTGGCTAATTTGTCACAACTCATGAGGCAATACTGATACATTGTTACTAACCAAAGTCCACACTTCATTCAAGTTTCCTTAGTTTTCCTCTCATGTCCTTTTTCTGTCCCAGGATCCCATCCAGGCACCACATTGCGTTCAGTTGTCATGTCTTCTTCGCCTCCTCTAGACTATGACCATTTTGCAGGCTCTCCTCGTTTTTCGTGACCTGACAGTCTTGAAGAGCACTGGCCAGGAATTTGGTTGGCATGCCCTTCAGTTTGGATTTGTTGCATGTTTTTCTTATGGTTAGGTTGGGGTGATGGGTAGTACTTTATGCGTCTTCTCTCTGTAATTTCAATCCACTGTCATTCAGGTCTTCAATGATGGGCCTTGCTGATTTGCGTGGCTGCCTTGAGTTTCTCAGGAAAACAGGACTAGGAGGGGCAAATGCCAATATTTATAGAACCAGAGAAGGGACAAGGAGACCTGAGGGGAACAGGGTAATACCGCTATACAGACCTTGGATTTGAAAGCAAAAATGTGGCTCTTACTTGTTACACATGTGCTTGTAGTAAAGTTAATATGGGATTTTTGTCCCAGGAATGGGTACATGTAACAGTTCTTACTAATTCCTTATCTCTAGACAATCAATATTAATAAAAAGCTCTAACTCATTGCTCATCACCATTGTCTTGCATAATTTGCAGGCAGTTTACATCTCTGTGTCATAAAATTTAAACAACAAGCTACTCCTTCAAGGTCAGTGAGCACAAACTTGAAAGATCTGAGCCAGTGCATCAATAAAATGTGGCAAAATGAAATCCAGGTGGACAATCTGTCACATTCAAAAGTCTGAAATGAAATATGATCACCAAATGATACAGAAAATTTCAGCAGCTAAAATCCAGCTACATTACTTAGAAAAAGTTGCCTGCACGAGAATAACATCTGTTCTAAATGCCAGAGATGCAGTCGCTATTAAACTGTATAAAATGTCCTTTAAGTAAAAACATCGCGCTTCTTTTCCAACTGGAGTCAGGAGCCAAGATATTTGCATATTATTGCAAAATGCATGCTGTCCAGAGGGTGTATATGACAGACTTTGAAGAAGCGAAAGCCAAGATCAAGGATAACTGAATAGGAGGGATCTGTTCTTGGCTGCCTTCACCCACACACATAACTCCCTACGTAGGAACAGCAACTATTCGTGCATATCAAAAGCTACACGTTTGCTCAAGTTCTTAAGAGTGAAAAATACAGTTTCCTCATCTGTAAAGCGAGCAGGCAGCACTAAATGATCTCCAGGGTCCCTTCCAGATTGAAAATCCTAATGTCCTGTAATTCTGTTATCCTGCCCTTTGATATGGAATACTCAATGAGAAATAAGCTCAAATCAGGCCTGACAGCCAAAATATAATTCGGGGAATCAGTCTTCCTATTTTTAATGCACTAACTGAGTTAATGGCTTAGTAGTAATACACGACTTGCCCTGACAAATTCCATTCTGTATCTGGCATCAGTACTGGGCCAGGGGAGGGGAGACCCCCTGGAAAGTACAGCAACGTGTGTCCATGATGATAACGCCTGCTGAGCACAGTTTAGAGGGTGCTAAGTTTAAAATCGGCCCAGATTTTTAAAGAAAAATACACATCAGGAGATTTTCTAGGAGATTAGTTGGCTTTTTCCACACTTGAACTTTGGGAACTTGGAAATCAGCCCAAGAGCTCATGACATGCCAACAAGAGGCAGCAGGGAGCTGGGGGCTGGGGGGCGGGAGTGGAGGAGGTTTGGACTGACTTGACTTCCCTCTTTCTAACGCTTTCCCAATATCCAACATGGTTCCTCTTCCTTTAGCCAATCGTAACACCAAAAGCAACAAACTCTGGAAAACATACCAAGCAGTCTGTGACTGGCTCTGGCCTGCTGCAGTTACTACAACTTAACGATGGCATTAAGTGGGCCCTGACTCCTCCTGCTCTGCTGGGCTCTGAGATTTCAAATCTTACAAAGCTGTGCAGCTCCCTGGAGCCTACAGCCCTGGGAGTCTGACCTGGGCCTGAGAGATACATCACCCTTGACTCAGAAGATGCCTGAGGAGGGTCGCTTAGCTTCCCTGCCCCTCGCCACTGAAAATGTAGTCAGGCATCAGCAGTGTCAGCATCTCTTGGGAGCACACAAAAAATGCAGACTCTTGAGCTCCACCTCACACCGCTGACTCAGGATCTGCATATGAACAGGCTCCCCAGGTGCTTCCTAAGCATAATGAGAAGCTGCCTACAAAAGGAGACTGGAACTTTTCTCTGGATTCTTCTCCATGCGGACAGGTTGACTTGAGGTAGCCCTTTATCATTCATTTCTCAGCCATACACAAGCAGATGTAGAGACATCATTTGGGGGGTGTAAAGACAAGGGACTCCCCCTTCCTCCGGGAGAGCTGGGCTTCCCGCCTGTGCCCCATGTACTGCGAGCTCCTGGGAATGATTCTGGGTCGTCAGGCTGGGTCAGGGCAGCAGAGCATCACACTCTCTCCACTGCCAGCATCCAACCTACCGCAGTCCTGACCCTGCACATCGGGGAGAGTCCAGCAGATCTCAAGGGCCTGAGGCAGAGACAGGTTCAACGTCAGAGGCAGCCCCAGGAGAGGGTCCTGGCCTGCTTGTTCCTGGGGGAGCTGGTCCCATGTCCCGGCCACCTTACCTAGGCATCACAGCATCTGATCACCAACTTTTCAGTTTCTTGAACAGATGGACCCTTGCTTTTACACTGCCCCTTCTAACATCTTCCTACCATATTCTAAACTCTTGCTACTCTGTGTGTGGTCTGAGGATGCAGGCATAGGCATGGCTGGGGACTTGTTGGCCACCAAGAAGCTCAGGTCCACCTGGACCCACGGAATCTGAGTGAATTTCCAGTGTTTTCAGATGATTCATGGGCACAGTAGAGTGTGAGAAGCATTAGTATAAACAGTTGCTACATACCTTGAAAAACCTGTTGGAAATGTGCTCAGAGAAGCCCTCCTCATCCTTTCTCGAGCTGCTCCACAACTCAGAGCTGGTCAAGGAAAGACATCAGTACATGGGTGTGTCTGTGTGATGACTTGTTTCTCAAATTTCCATTTCTCAGAAATTATTTAGAGGAGTATTTTTGGTTTGGGCCTCTTTTTAATCAGAGGGCCACAAGTTATGTAGATGTACGTATTATAGCCCATACTCAGCTTAGTTTTGGAACATTTTTACAATATATCAGTGCTAATAACATATATAACATTGTATATAACTTGATAGCCTCTAGTAATATATCAAATTTGGTCCAAATCAGGTTGTTCCTTCGAAAGTTCTGGAGCTGAAAGCAAAAGGCTAAAGAATATTAAAACAGAAACCTCACTTCTCTGGTTAGTCATACCCAGAAAGTGACATACTCAATGCCTGCTGAATTCTGAAACCTGAAAATGCAGAATGGATGTGCCTGAACCGTAGGCACAGGCCTTAGCCAAGGCCACAATGACTTACCAAGGCTACCTTTTATTATTAGGAATCTTTGTATGTGGATTTCAGCCTTCCAACAATATGACTTGTCTCTTGAGGGCAGAAATCATGATTGAAAGTGATTTGCCTCCCCAGGGCCAAGGAGTGCCCAGTAATAAGCAGAATGATGGTTATGTTGGAAATAATGGTGGCCATGATCACCACAATGGAGGTTTTGTTGTTTCCAAGACTGGTTAAACTCTTCCAGGATGTAGATTTGTAGATTTTTTCTAGCAGTTATTCTGTTTTCCAGGAAGAATTAAGTTTAGAGACAACTATGAGGATAGAGAGTGTACCAAAAAAGGCTTCTAGGTCCTTCAGGAATGGTTACTCTACTGCAAAAAGATTCATCCCCCTTATTGAGGAGGGAAACTGAGGACCTAAAACTTGACCTAATATAATTCCATCAACCATCATTTAGAAGAGGATCCAGGTACTCCAAAAATAGAAAAAACAATTCTTCAGCCTGTAGCAAACTCCTGATTTCTCCCTTCCCCTTCTCCTTTAAAAATCGTGATTCTCTAGAGACATTAGTCATATTTATTTTATCTACTTGAAAAATGAATTTATACCTAGAAGAAAGAAGCTATACCTTTACTTTGAAGTGTTGGCTTTGAAGTAAAGCCAGAAAAGAAGGGATTAGGGATGGAGGTCATGAAGTGTCCATGCCTAGGAAGTGAGGCAAAGCTTCATAAAAGAATGTAAGCAAGATAGAGGAGAGAAATAAGTCAACAGGAAAGAGAGAGGACTTTGAACCTACCCAGTTACAAAAAGACATAAGTTAATTCCATGATCCACCATCCCGTGTCACCAATAAAAATCAAACCTTTTGGGCACTGGAACCAGTTCTGAGCGAGTGTGTCAAAAGAAACTCAACAGGTACCTCTGCTGTCACTTCCAGCTTCAATCCTAGCCACCAGTCATACTAAACTATTGAAGTTTCATGAACTCATCTCTTCGAGCCTGTGTCTGCTGCTAAGTCTGAATAGAATATCTTTTTCCTGTCTGATCCAACATCCACTCATACTTGAGTCTATTACTCTCCATCAAGAGTCTTTGCTGATACTCCCACCCTGCAAGACAGCCTCACTCATAGTACCCCATCTCATTCCTATTGGAACTCACCAAAGTGCCAGTTTACTTGTCATCTTCCCATCTAGACTGGAAGACTCTTAAACATAGAGACAATCTTGTTATGGTTTGATTTCCTGGTGCCTCATGCTGCTGGATATATTAGCCACCCAACACATATCTATTGAATTAATTAATAAATGTTCTATCTACTTATTGTTCAGCATCCTCAAATACCATTACATTGACATAAAGTGGCTCTTAGGTGAAAATAAATTTTTCCTAAATTATCTTTTATATTTTTCTTTACTCCATCACTTATTCTTCCTCAAAAATAAAGAGGCGGAAAAGAAACCTTGTTATAGCTACAGTTTCCTGTTCACACTCTTAAAATGGCCATCCTATGTTGTTGGTGGGTTGCAGGTGGTTTGTGCAAGCAATTTGAGTGAGAGAGAAAAGCTAGACTTGATGGTTTTTCGCTCCTTTCCACTTCAGAAGATCCCTTCAGATATTTCATTTTGTCTCTTTCTTTTCAAGTTTGGGAGGGATCTCCTAGATGCTGCCACAATCCATCTCTTGTCTAACGACTCTGGTTGGGCTCTGGACATGAGCTTTCAAACCTTCTCTTGGCTGCACACCCCGAGGATCTGCTGGGGAAGTGCAGGACTTAACAGGAGGAGGTCTGGAAAAGCACTCTTCTTGTGCTAACTGATTCTTTTTTGTTCCCCCAAAACTCTTACTGTCCCCTCTACCGTGTTTCCCTAGCACCATCTCCTCTTCTCTGGGATTGAGAAAGTACTCAGCTGGTGTTGCCGCAATTTTAGGAAGAGTGCCTGATTAATGAACAAATCATCATAAAACTGTACAACCTTCAGATGAAAAATATTGCTTAATTGCAGAGTAATTTGTCATAGCCTTAGAATTCATAGCATCTAATATTTACCTTATTCTATTGCTGCTCTATGACCATCTCCACCATTTCTGCAGAAATTAGATTTTGTCTTTTTACGTAATAGCTATCTTAAAGGGGGACAGAAAAGAAGCCCCGTAATGAGAGTATAGTCTTCCAAATATAATTTCAATATCTATTGGTGGGCTTAGAGCATCTTAAAGGAAATTTAAAGATCAGATAGATCAAATCTCCCTTTTTATTGGTGGGTAAAGTGAGGCCCACAGAGGCTTGGTGAGTTGCCTAAGGGGTCAAGATTTGATTAGATTTTAGTCTAATCAGATATTCATTACAGCAGTGGTTCTCAAAGCGTGGTCCCCAGATCAAGAGCCTCACTATAAACTAGGAACTTACTAGAAATGCAGACTCCTCACCCCAATCAGATCTATTGGATCAGAATTTCTGGCAATTGGGCCCAGTGATCTGTGTTTTCACAAGCTCTCCAGGGGGTTCAAATGCACCCTAAGTTTGAGAACCACTCAGATGCACTCCACACCATCCAAAGGTTGCTCAAACTAATGGGCAAGTCTTGTGGCTCCAAGATTGTGTTGATCAGGAAGAAGGGTAGAGAGGAACGTTCTGGTAGCCAAGGAACCCCTGTCAGGATGCCTGTTAAACCACAGCCAGCCCCCTACTCAGACCCTGGATATAAAGTTGAAAGACTTTTCTCATTCAGAAAATAAAACTGGAGAAGGCAGAGGAAGTTACAGGACCACTGTCCCTCCTCAATCCATTTCTTCCTCAACTCGAGACAGTTTGGCTCTTACGGGGTTTCACCAAGAAATCAGATGTAGGAACTGGAGTAAATTCTGCTCTTCTGGAGCTTCCTGTCAATGCTGTTCCTCCCCATGTGTGCACCTCAGTCTCGCCTTCCTTCATGAGGTGGACAGCACGGCGTCCTTCTTGTGATGGAAAATCTCCTGGCTTATATCTTCATGGCTCATTTCCTAGGAAATGAGAAAAGCTTGTCTCACGAGTTTTGCCTATCAAAGCTTGTGGAAGAATGCTTGGTCCAGCTTGGTCACACAGACACAATGACAGCAACGATATCTTCTGTTGACAGACAAAAGAGACATCATGATTGGCCAGGCCTAATTCACTGTAAGTAAATTTGGGAGGCCCATCAGTGTCACATGATTAAAATAAGTATAACAATGGTGCACCCAAAGGAAATAATGGGGAGATGACTACCTTGCTCCTGCTCACGAAAATGGTGCCATGGGGTTTCACAGTCAATATATCCTGATCAACTATGAATGGATGATGAATTAACTTTTGTCATTAAATATTTTTCCCTCGTAGGATCCATCTTTGTGACTAGCAGATTACAGAAGGTATGACATCGGGGGATGGGGGCGCGGTAGATCCAGTGCTTCATTAAATTAAAACAGCAAATTATGGTGACACAACGTCCAAAGACAGACATAGTTCATGCTTATTCAGAATAGAGATTTCAGAAACGGAAGGGCCACTGTATCCAGTAATGCTTGTATTTTATTCTACGTTAGAAACTTTAAGATGATGACAGAAAGACTATTATCATTCCCCTTTTTCCAGAGAAACACTAACACTCAGAGAACTTTACCAACACTATTAATGGTAACAGAGCTGGAACTTGACCCCAGGGCCCCCAGACCCTAGTTCAATGCCCTAGTTTCAACTATATCATGTTGCTTTTATGAAAGAAAAGAGAAACATAATCAAGCTATCAGGGAAAGGCCATCCTGAAGGCAAATGTGTTCTGATCACCATAGAAAAAAGAAAGGAAGATGGTCACAAGTAGGAACATTATCCTTCATGCAATGGAAGACCAGAGGTAGATGTATGTCACACACTCAGCTTTCTTCCTCCAAGTGAATTTCCTAAGAGTTCAAGCATGGTTCGATTGGGGGTGGAGGGGCTCAAGTAGGCAACTTTTACGGATTTGTTGCTGTGTCTTATTTTATATCAAATTCTTGACTATTCTCACAATTTTGGATCTGATTTATGATGACTTAGGAAATTGCATATAGATCTATCACTGCTAAAATATGAGAGCATGTGAAAACCAAGGTGGGGAAAGAGCCTGAATTCACTCAAGAAGGTCATTTAAAATTTGAGGGGGTAAAATAGATAAAACATGGAGGAAACCAGCAGCAAAATGAAACCCAGCAATGAGGGTCCTGAGCGGGAAAGGAGGGGCAGAGAAGCAGCAGCTGTGCACAGTTGGAAAATTCAGTGAGTGCGCATTTCGGTGGCCAGTTTTTGAACATGTCAGTTTAATTATGATGCATCACAGTTGACAGCGATACATATGGAACCAATTACGGCGCATGTTAAAATCAATTATTGCATATTTCAGCTATCCTAAACACTGTAGCGAGCGATCTGTGTGTTGCTGCAGATTTCAACTCCACTAATCATTTTTACTATCATGGTTCAACAAGAAACGAAATATGTGTATTATATACATATGTGTGTATCCACATAAACACATTCATAACCAACATCTAATGCGAAGCCCAGAGGCAGTAGCAGCAGATAGCAAAGCCTCAAACGTTTGCTCAAAGTCTAACCTTATATCATACCTTTTGTGAAGAGAAATAACAAAGAGTAAAATTCCTTGCTATCTCCAAACCTTGTTTTGGTCAATTTAATCCACTTTAGCCTCCTTACCGTCAGTGAGGTCCATATTCCAGCTGCAATATACTGGTTATTTTGGTCTAAAATATTTGCCTTAACTGTTTACCCTGTTTTTGTGGCCTTTTTCCCCCCTCAGATTTCTAGCTTAAAAAATACTCCTTCGAATTCCTCAGCTTATTCATTTCCCGTTTACTTTCTTATGCATCAGAAAATAACTGCTTTATTGGAAAAAAAAAAAAAAGAAAGAGATGAAGGAGAAAAAGAAGGCAAGAAAGTGAATGTGGCAGCCTTGGCTCTCCTCGGAGATTTGCACGTTTTCTGGCTATATTAAATCCACAGTGACCCGTGTGCCTTGGTTAACTCTAAAAGAAGTTTACTATGAAGAAGGGTTATTTTCTGCAAACTTGGGCTTCTCCTTCCTGTCAACTGTGAACAGCATAAAGCAGCTGCAGAAAACCCACAGTCTTTGGCCCGACTGAGTGCTTAGGGACTCTCACTGGTCCCTCGTGGTGGGAATTTGTCTACGCAAATCCTCCTACCCTGGGATGCGGGGCCAGAGCTCCGAGGTGACTGAGCATTCCAAGAAAAGCCACACGCCTTACAAAACTTGGCCCCAGGGAGCAGGTGGGTGTGGATCCAGGGAAAGTGATCAGTGGCGTCTGAGTCAAGAAGAGCCTAGTGGTCCAAGGCAGAGCGGAGGAAAACAGCCCATGCGGTTCAGTTAAGAGAGCATTGGGCTGGATGTCGGGAAACCTGACTTCTCTGCTCAGCAGCTTGCCCAGCTTGGGCAAAGGCGCTCAATGCCTCATTGTCCTGCAAACACGGCACAGAGGGAAGCAGACCAAAGAGAGGAGCAGGCCTCTGAATCTGCTGCAGTATACCACTGGGACCATGGGAAGAAGAGTTGTTCCATTTTAAAGCTTTGAGGATCCGGATGGGGACCCATTATCTTTGTTGGTTCTGTGGCTGCAAGATGGACCCCAACTCTTGTTAGCCGTCTTTCATTCATTCACGCACCCATGCATTCATTCAAGAAGCATTTACTTTGAACTAGTCCTAAAGATACCCATCCTCCCCTAGCGGAGCTAATAGACTTCCAGGAAAGACAAGCACATCAACAATCACACAAACATTAATGGAAGAAAAATAACCCAATGACCCCTGGGTTGTGTTCTGGATAATATGCATTATACTGTAACGTGTACCTGCAACCTACTACTAAGAGAGTGTGGTAGGAAAGGGGAGTAGAAGGAATCCACACCATACCTTTCTAAGAATTTGGTGGGCTTTTGAGTGTACATTGTAATTCCCATGCTTTTAAGGATGTCTTGTATTTCTATAAGTGGGGACCTCGGCTATGTGGGGGCGGGGGGGACCTGCTCGTCACCATCTGTGAGTTGGAAGACAAGGCCCAGATATACTTTGGGAGGATGTAGTTGCAGGGGTCAGGGTCCCAGCAAGAGGCAGACTTCACCTTTATGGTTCAAACATACAGGTTTTGATGAAGAAGCAGCAGGCAGCACTGTGGGCAGAGTGATGCAACAAGGGCAGGGAAGGGCCCCAGAAACCAAGCACGGCTTTTACTTTCCCTCGGAGACCTGGAGCCAAGGAAGAGGGCTTCCAGGTGAAGCTTTAGCTCCAGAGGAAAGGATGAGCTGCTGCCACAACTGTGGTCCCAAGTCAGGGAGGGAGTGGAGGAAGAGACACCCCCATCTCTTGCCCTTGCTCTCTGATCTCCTTGAAGGGAGCCTGGGTGTGGAAATCTATATAAATCAGTTCCTTGGGTACAGAGAAGCTCGGAGAAAGGCAAAGAAAAAAAGTAATATTTATACGGCACTTTGAAATAAACAGGTAGGGCTGGAAATGACCAGACAAAGGGCTCCGGCAGCCCCGGGCCATGCCCCGTTGCTCTGATCATTCAGGGACCATTATCTCAACATATCTGCAAACAGATGTGACACTCAAATTGGGAATCTCTGGAGGGAATTTGCCTGAGTTAAAGGAGTGCAAATGGGGCAAGGGGAGGAAGCCCATTCCAGAGCGAAGAAACGTTAGAAGCAAAAGTATGGAGTATTAGAGGCCCCTGGCACGCTTCGGGTAGTCCTACGTGGTTGGGAAAGGAGGCTGTGGAGGATGGTTAGAAAGCCATGCTGAAGAGTTTGGACTTGAATCTAAAACAATGGGAAGAAGTGAGAGGCTCTTGAGAAGGGCACCCTCGCCTCACCTCTCTGTCCAGAAGCACACACGTGCTTTTGATTTGAGAGGGTTCAGTAACAAGCTTGCAGCGGCTTCTGCCAATCGCATCTCATTAGCAAAACAATCAGTACTTTTGTGTAGTAGTTTAGAGGATAGTCTGATGTTTGAATACCTGGGTTCTAGGCCTGGCTAGCTACCACGCAAGTAGCTTTATGACCTTGGACAAGTTACTGACTGTGCCTCAGTTTCCTCATCTGTAAAATGGGGATAGAAATGGCACTGACTTCATTAGATTGATTTGAGTTAATGAGCTAATATTCGAAAAGATCTTAGAATAATTATTAGTATTCATCTTCAGAACAGCCACATGTAATGAATACTAGTTACACATTCAAAAGGGATATTATCATAACACTTAGCAACTTCCTTCAAAGAACATTGAAAAGACACCCCTGGAGAGCACTTATAAAGAGTTTTGAGCTACAAAAAATCATCGTGGGTAAATATATTCTCCAAATTTTTGGAAAAGAAATACAATACAAGGAAGCATTGCTGAGCTTGGGCTGCGGGCTCATCAAAATTATCCTGTCCTGGGGCCCGCCCCATGGCATAGTGGCTAAGTTCAGCACGCTCCACTTCAGCAGCCCAGGTTTGGTTCCCAGGCATGGACCTACACCACTTGTTGACAACCATGCTGTAGCAGTGACCCACATACAAAATAGAGGAAGATTGGCACAGATGTTAGCTCAGGGTAAAACTCCCTCAACAGGAAAAAAAAAAAAAATTATCCAGCCCTGACAACAGAGCAGAACAAAGACATCTGAGGGGTTTGCCCAGATCTCCAATCTGAAAAAGAGAATGGCTGTGTGCTCTCTACTGGTGAACACACACATACTGTGACTGTTCCCACACCTACCAAGCTTCCTGGTGGCATGTCACAGCATTCTAGAAGCAAGCTCTCAATGTCATGACACAGGTATTGCCCCGAGGACAGCTCAGACCAGGAGGAGTAGACAGCTGAGACCAGCTCTGGGTTGCGTGTAACCCCCACTGTCATGAGTCACCAACAGCTTCTTTCATAGTGTCGCTGACATACATTCATTCCAATAAATTATGCTTTCCCTCCAATCTGACTCACTTGGCATAAACAGCAAGTGTAAACACTGTGTGGTCTGATACCTTGAAAAAAGTACATAAAGCATGTCATAGTGTTTTCATGACCCTCTGCCAAAAATGCAAACTCTTCCCTTTTTTCCATTTTCCTAGTGACATCCACACCCCTAGAGTTGACATTTGTCTTCTCGGATGTCTTACCTGAAGGCGTGGGGGGCAGGAGACAGCAGAGGCTGTGGAGGATTAGGAGAGGCATTTGCAGTTTCTCAAACTCAACACTTCTTCAGTTCAAGGCGAGGCAGCCATTTTCCTCTGGTAATCTTGACAATGCAAGCCCCGCCACTCACCACTCACCACAGGTGTTAATGGCAAAGGAATTTTGAGGTTTTTGGATGGAGTAAACATTTCAAGTCTGTAGAACAAACATTGAGCCGGGATCCAATGTCGATGTTTCCTAAGGATTGTTATTTAATGGCTCAACTGCCTGGACTGGCCCGGGTGCTCCGAGAAGAGGGGCATCACTTCCGAGGCCCCATGCCAACTGTGTCTAAGGCACCTGCAACCGTCCTCTCTCTGCTCTACACTCTGGTGATAACATCTTCCCTCCACAAGCTGTCCGAAAATCAACATAGCAGAAGAGGAGCCACAAGATGCCGGGACGTACCGGAGAGGTCCCCATAGCACAACAAAAGCATGAAGGCTTTATTAGGGCAAGAGTGCTCTAGAAGAGTTGTTCCCAAAGTGTGATCCTGCAGTCCACTCAAGAACTTGTTAGAAATGCACTTTCTCAGGCGCCATCCTAGACCTGCAGAAACCCTGGGGGAGGCGCCCGGTGATCTGTGCATTAACAGGCCCATCCATTCAAAACATAACCACTGGAGTCAGCAAACGAAAGTGGCACACATCAAAATATGGCTTTGAGTAAGCAAGGGTAATAAATTATCCACACTGAGGAACCCCATAAAACGTAAGTCACATAGGTTGCTCACACTAGGGGAGAAGGGGCTGCGAGTCGAAATGGCAGTAGAAATTTCCTGGCAGACCGGTGAGGAGCTGCCCCCACCAACATAAGGAGACAGAGACGAGAAGAGGACTAACTCCGCTCCCTTGTCTGGCAAAACCAAAAGAGCCTTTCAAAGGTATCACCTGGCCTATGATTTAAGTGGAGCAATTTAAGAATCAGAAAGAAGTTTCTCTCACGGGGAAGAAGGAAGGAGGAAGAATAAAGAGGCACACTCTTATGGAGGAGAGAAGAGAGCCATTTTGGCAGGTTGGTGTGAGGCCAGATACGGTATGGTTGGGGAGACTCTGGACGGCAGCTCTGGGCCCCCTGGCTTTGGAATGGTGGGGCACCCCCTCAGCAGCCTGGCAGACCACAAGGACAGGGATGATGATGATAGATGATACCGGATCGATTACTTGGGTTCCACCACTTGAATGGGAGGATTTAGATATGAGCTGGAACTCCAGCCACCATCTTGTGCAGGAGAAGCCATGGAAAACCACTCTATTATGATTTTTGCTTCCTGGCTGGGGAGGTGTCTGACTCACCCGGTTTGACAGTATGTAAACAAAACTTAGCCTATATATCATCTTGAGGATTTTATACAACCCTAGAATTTTAAAAAGGGGACCCACATGAGAACAAGAGGTTTGGAATCTATCAAACAGATCAACATTCTGTGTGGAAGAAATAAAGTCCTCTGTGGTAGCCCACCGCTTGCCCTCACACCTCCAGGGCCTCTGCCTTCCACTCCTCGCAGCAGCTCTCAGATCTGCCAGGCCAACTGCCCACCACCATGGTCCTCTGTGTTTCAGGTTGTTCCTCTCTGTGCCTTTGCCTGTGACCCTCCCAGTGGAGGCCTGTCCTCCCCACCTCTCGGGTGCTTGCTCCCCAGGACTCTCTGACTCTTCGATGTCTTCAAGGGCCAGCCTCCTTGTCTCTGACTCTTCCCTTGTGTCGGCACGGTGTTCCTAGTGCTCTAATCTGTGCTGGTCACTTGGATTTGCACACAGAGTCAGCCTCACGGGGTCCACGCAGACCACCGGATGCTCAGATCTGACCCCAAAGGAGATCAATTTTTACACAACCAGTTATTTACATTTCAACTCCCAAATCTTATCAAAGTAAATTGCTGGAATAAAGCAAACATCTCTACAGTGCCTTTAAAAGACTTTTCTTCAACTAGCCGCTGGGTTAGGAACTTACATCTATGTTTCAGGAATACTGAGAAACTACAGCGATGCCAAGAGCCCAGCAGTGCTCTGCGCTAACCTGGATTGAGAAGTGAGCTGGGCTGTTCCTGTACAGGGGCAGAGGATGGGAGAAGGAAAGAAAAGGCAGCAGAATGGGGTCTACCCACTATATAATATTATTATTGATGATAAAGTTATGCTAATATACTGTACTATTATTAATTAGGACACTGATTCAGTTGCTATAACAACAAAAAAATCCCACAAATGGCCACCTAAACAAGATAAAAGATGGTTTCTCTCTTGCTTAAATGCTCATGCATAGGCAATTCAGGGCTAACATGGAAATTCAGCAGCATGAAGGAGCCAACCTCCCTATTCTTGCTGCATGGATTGCATCTCATGGTCTAAGACGCCGCTTCAGCTCCCACTACCACACGCAGAACCCAAGGGACAGAAGGAAGACAAGGGTATGACTCAGGCGGTGCTCACCACGCCGTTCACCTACCTGACCAGAATTTCCTCCTATGGCCGTGTCTCACCTCAAGGGTGGCTGGAAGCCTAGTCCTGCAGATGAGAGGGCACTTTACATAAACACAGAGAAACTATTACTCAAGGAAAAGGGAGAGGAGGGGTAGGGGGTAACTAACGTCTCTGCTTCTGTGACCGCTCTAATTTCACAACTTGAGAATCTCTAAATGAGAAAAGATATTTGAACATACGTGCAAAATTCCTTCCCAGAAAAGGTGCTAAGTGTATGTTGGTTATTTGCCCTTTTGCGTCATCTGTGTCATTCTAGCCTTCCACTGTCTTGGTTGCCTTGATGTGCCCTCCCCTAACAATCAATTTTGGGGTGTAAATTAAATTTGTACAATGTTAGACTTTTGTTTATGTTTTTAATCTTGCCTTATAAGGTGTGTTTTACTGCAAATGTAACACAATAATTTAAGAATCCAATTAAGCAGACAGAAGGAGAGGGAGAGGCAGAAGGAAGAAGGGAAAGAAAGGAAAACATTCTCTAAGTCCATCCCACAGAGACGATGACTGTGAATTATTTGGGGTATATCATTTTATTCATGGATTCATTTCTTATCTTTTTACCAGAATAAATATGACTTTGTAACTTAGCCATATCTACCCTTGTTTAGTAGTATAGTATAGATTTGCTTCCATTTGAATATAACATTTCTACGGGAATATTGCTAATATCTATTATAATAAACCATTATAAGGATCTTTTTTTTTTTTTTACTTAACCTCCTTTCATTGAACATGACAGTTTTACCATTGAAAACAATAAGCTTTGTTTACATCCATAACTGTTTCTTAAGCATAAAGTTTTGGAGGCGGAACAGCGACCTCGAGCTAAAGAAACGGAAAAACTATATTATCAACACATGCTTAGATTTATGCTTTGAAATTGTAGGTTCTTTTGGTATTCAGTGAACAAAACTAGGAAGAGAGGACTGGAATAAATCTTTTATCAACATGCTCATGTTCACAAAACTGGTTTTATAGGAACTGGAAAATAGCTGTATATGGGGTTCATTCCATTCCAGAGGAAGGATTCTTGAATACATTCCACTACTGATATTTGGCCTTATGTGAAGATGATCAGAAATATGTGAATTAAAAAAAGAAGGAGAGAGAGAAGATTGCATGGTGTCCCAACCAGGGCAGACAGCTCTATTGTAGCTGATGTTTTCCCTTCTCCTATAATCAAGCTTCAAAGGCCCTAACAGACAATGGCTAAGTTGTCCCAGATGGCGGCACACACATGGGGAAGGAACGACCAGCTTGAGACTGCGCTGATGTGAAGAGGAAGCCTTTTCTAAATGTCCATCCAGGAGGCAGGGCAGGCCTGGCCAGACTGGGGCTGCAGACACGTAGAAGGTACTGGAAACCTGACAATGAACCAACTAAGCAAGCTAGTTCGGGCACCAGTCGTGCAACCGGCATGTGCAGGTTGCCTCTTGTCTGCAGCTGCATCTCGTATTCATTAGCCACTGGAGCCCGGTGCTGCGAGGGCACAATGTGAAATAAATTAAACCTATGGGGCCCTGCTTTTCAAGAATTTATGTTGTTGTTTTTTTTTCCTTCATGGTCATGTCGGGCCCCTAAAGGGTTTGCATTGGAGTTTCCCCCTAGGCTGCATCATGGCCAGGTAAACTAACATTTACGAAATACCTCACTGCCGGTGTCTAGCTGGAGAGAGAGATCATTGAGAGCATTCGAGGTATGTTTTTCTTCAAAGCAAATCCTGATATATACGATGTAAGCTGGGTGAGCACTCATTCTACAAAAAATTCTGAACTTTACAGAAGAATTTCTCGGAGAATGTTGTTTAATAGCGAGCTTTCTGAGGAAGCAGTTTGTAAAACTGTTCTTGCTGAACTTTTTTTCTGAGAATTCATCTATTGAGTACAATTAAGTAGAACCACAGTGTTAGAGTCAATCTAATTATATCAGCTAGTTAATGTAAGGAAACCGCCGTTATGTTGCGCCTTGTGGTTGACAAAGAATTTCTTAACTGTGATCCTCCAGTGAGGCAGCAGTTGCCGAGCTCTCCAACACACTAATGAAGAAAACTGAAGCTCAGATCAGAGAGGTTGAGTCACTTGTTGAGGATCCCACAGCTGGCAGATGATAGAAATGGGGCTGGAACCCACGTGTTCTGACTTCACTGTACTGTCTTCTCCTTTCAACTCTTACCACATAGAACCAGACTGACCATGTGTGTCCCAGTTTTGCCTGGGATTATCCCCGTTTAAGCCTTTTTCCCCAGAATAAATTTATCATGGATGTCCTCTGTTTTCTAAAGTGACCCAGTCCAGCTGATAAATTGTAGTGCAGTGTTTTCCACTCTGCGTTTGACAGGGCAGAGGAGCAGGAGAGGCTGGCCGGAGAATGCCTGACTGCACTTCAACTGCAGAACCTCTAGCCATATCTGGTTTTGTATTTTTGTTGTTTTTAAACAAAAGGAAAAATAGTACTCTTTAAAAAAAGTTTGTGAAACCTTTTTCTATAAAAATAGTCGAGTGAGCCCCTATGGTGGACACATTATTATACACTCCATAACCGCTCACCGTGGACAGTAATGGACTCTCATACTATCCCTGAGAGACTCACGCTGCCAAGGAAAGCTAGTGAAGCCGAGGCCATGACAGCGCTTAAGACTCTGGTGATTTCTAACTGCAAGTGCAATTCAAAGTGGGGAAAGAAAGAGAGAGAGATCGAAGGAAGGAAGGAAGGGAGGGAGGGAGGAAGGAAGAAAGAAAGAAAAAGAGAAAAGAGAAACAAGGAAGTGCTGTATTGACTCCTGGAGCTGAGCAGTGGGGGAATAGATCCAGACGCTCTAAGTGGGCGTGAGGAGGTGGTGTCTCCGTCTTTCTTCTCTGCCTACGCTGTGTGGGACTCATTCCAGGGATCTGGGCTGCCACTCGGCAGTGCAGGGCTCAGATCCTGCCAACCGCCCCCAAAGACATTTCTTAGAGTCTCCCTGACTCTGACCTGCCTTCCCCACTCGGCTCAAAGGGGTCACCACAGCCAGGTGAAAGTAACGCTCCGAGTGGCCCAACCTGGGTTGCAGCCCATGTTCTGCACCTGGAGGTGGGATCCACCCAAAGCCTGTGTCAGGAGAGCCGAGGAAGACTGGTTACCCACAGGGACTCTGGAATATGGGTGCAAAAGAAGAGGCTGGAATCTCCGCATCCAGGACCTCAGCTCGCCCTGTTCTACCTAAGTTGTCTGATTTATGTGCCTAGAGTTATTCATAGTATCCATGTATTTTCCTTTCAATGTCTGTGTGGTCTGTAATGACATCCCCTCTTTAATTCCCAACGTTACTGATTTGTTTTTTCTCTTTTTCAATTTGTCCCTCTTGCTAGAAGTTTATCAATTTATCAGTATTTTTAAAGAACCAGCTTTTGTTTTCATTGATTTTTCTCTATTGCATTCTCTCTTCAATTTCCTTGAGTTCCAGCCTTAGTTTATTTTCTCTGCTTATTGATTTGAGACTTTTTTCTAATTTAAACATTTAATGATATAAATTTTACTCTAACACTGATTTATCTGCATCCTACAAATTTTGTTGTTTCATATTCATTTTTTGTTCAGTTCAAAAGAGCTTTTACATTATCCTCAAACTTTCTTTTTAACACGTGGATTAGAGTGTGCTGTTTAATTCCAAGGTTTGGGATATTTTCCTCTTCTCTTTATATTGTTGATTTTTTTTTTTTTTTTGAGGAAGATGAGCCCTGAGCTAACATCTGCTGCCAATCCTCTTTTTTGCTGAGGAAGACTGGCCCTGAGCTAACATTTGTGCCTATCTTCCTCTACTTTATCTGTGGGATGGATGCCTGCCACAGCATGGCTTGACAAGTGGTGTATAGGTCTGCACCCAGGATCCGAACTGGCGAGCCCCAGGCTGCCAAAGCGGAAGGTGCGAACTTAACCACTGCGCCACCTGTCCAGCCTCTATATTGCTGATTTTTCATTTAATTTCATTGTGGCCACAGAACATACTTTGTATGACTTAAATCCTTTTGAATTTGTTGAGACTTGTTTTCTGGCCCAGAATGTCATCTAGCTTGGTAAATGTTCCACGCTGTGTCCATTTAAGAAGAACATTTATTCTGCTGTTGTTGGCAGAGTGTTCTATAAATAGCAATCAGATTAATAACTGGTTAATAGTGTCGTTCAAGCCAGCTGTATCCTTGCTGCTTTGTGTCTACTTGTTCTGTCAATGATTGAGAGGGGAGTGTTGAAATCTCAGACCATAGCTGTGGGTTTGTCTATTTATCCTTTCAATTCTATCAATCGTGCTTCACACATTTTGCAGCTGTTGTTCTCAGGTGCACACGCAGCTAACATTTTTACGTCTTCTTGTGAATCAAGTTTTATTTTACTTTTATTTTTATCATTATGTAATGTCTCTCTTAATCCTTGGTAATTTTCTTTGCTCTGAAGTGTACTTTTCCAGACATTAATATGGTCTTTTCAGTTTTCTTTTGATTGGTATCATGTTTTTTATTGATTAGGTCACATTTTTATTGATTAGGTTTGTTGATTCGGTCACATTTTTTTATCTGTTCTAACGATAGCTCATTTATTGGTGTGTTTTAAACCATTTAGATTTAATGTAATTACTGATATATTTTATTTATTTTCTGTTCATCCCATTTTTCATTCTTCTGGTTCTCCTTTCCTGCCTATTTTTGGGTTGTTTGAATTTTTTGTGTTTCATTTTAATTTTTCTATTTTCTTTTACTATATCTCTTTGTGTAAATTTTATTGGTTGCTCTAGAAATTGCAATATGCATACATAAGTTTTCACAGTCAACTTAGAACCAAACTTTTAACACTTCGTGTGAAACATAGAAAGCTTATCAGTATATCACTTTCTCTACATGACAGCTGTCTTATATAGCACACACACACTCACTGAAAACCCAATTAGGCAATATTTATAGTTTTGCTTTATGCCATGATATTTGAAGAATTCAAGAGGAGAAGAATAGCCTCGTATATTTATCTGGCTATTTACCATTTCTGTCACTCCTCTTTTATTCCTGAAGTGACGAATTCTGTTTCTTATTTCCCTTCTGTATGAAGAATATTTTTAGCAATTCTTTTAGTGCAGATATGATAGCAATGAATTCTCCAATGATAATTTTCCTTCATCCAAGTATATCTTATTTACTTTCATTCCTGAAAGATATTTTCACTGGATATAAAATGCTGATTTCGTAGTATTTTTCTCTTAACATTTGAATAATGTTGTATCACTTTCTTCTGGCCTTCATGGTTTCTCCAGTATGCCAATACTCAATGCATCATTTTTCTCTGGCTATTTTGAGATTTTCCTTCACCTTTAGTATTTAGGAGTTTAATTACGAAGTTTCTGGACATAGGTTTTTTTCAGGTTTATCATGTCTTGGGTTTGCTCAGCTTCTTTAAGTTTTTTCTTTCACCAAATGTGGAAAGTTTTCAGCCATTATTTCTTCAAATATGTTTCTCTACTACACTATTTCTCCTCTCTTTCTGGACTCTGATGACATGAATGTTAGACCTTTTGTTATTGTCCCACAGTCCGTGAGGCTCTTTTTTTTCTTTTTTATCTTAAACTTTCTCTCTCTTGTTCAGATTGGGTAATTTCTTTTGACCTATCTTCAATTTTACTGACTCTTTTCTCTTCCATCTCCTCAGTGTTACTAACTCTGTCTATTGAGGTGGCGTCTTCTTTATAACTTCTATGTGTCTGCTGAGACTTCTGTTTCTGCATTCATTTGATGAGTGTTCACAATTACTGTTTGAAGCAATTTTATATTCGCTGCTTTAAAATCTTTGTCAGACAATCCCAGCATCTGTGTAATGTCATCTCTGGATTGTCTTTACTCATTCAACCAGAGGTTTTTCAGGTTCTTCATATACTGAGTAATTTTGAAGTGTATCATCTTAGACATTTTATTTATTTTGCTGCAAAACTCCAGATCTTGCTTTAAACCCAGAGAGAATGCTGATGTTTTCATTTTAGCAGCATTTGACCTGGTTAGATTCGTCCATATAGTCTAATTCACCTCTTGTGGGCTGAGATTCTAATGTTAGTTCAATTTTCAAAGCTTTTGTTGGGTAGTTCAATGGAGAATAGTTTTTCAGCAAACGGTGCTGGTACAACTGGAAACCCACATGCAAAAAAGAAAAAAGAAGAATCTAGACACAAAACTTATGGCTTTCTCAAAATTAACTCAAGATGGATCATAGACCTAAATGTAAGATGCAAAACTATGAAATTTCTAGAAGATAACATAGTATAAAATGTAGGTGACCTTGAATTTGTCAATGAGCTTTTAGATATAATACCAAAAGTACAATGAAAGAAAGAAATTGATGAATTGGATTTTATTAAAATTAAAAACTTTTGCTCTGAAAAAAAACTATTAAGAAAATAGAAAGACAAGCCACAGACTGGGAGAAAATTTTTGTAAAACACATATCTGATAAAAGTCTTATATCCAAAATGCACAGAGAACTCTGAAAATTCAACAATACAAAAACAATCAACCAATTAAAAAATGGGTAAAATATCTGAACAGACATCTCACCAAAGAAGATATACAGATGGCAAATAAACATATGAAAAGATGCTGGACATCATAAGTCATTAAGGAATTGCAAATTAAAAAAGCAAGGAAATACCATTAGAATGACTAAAATTTTAAAAAAATACCATCAACTCAGACACGGATGTAAAGCAACAGGAACGCTCATTCACTGCTGGTGGGAATGCAAAATGGTGCAGCCACTTTGGAAGACAGTTTAGCAGTTTCTTACAAAACTAAACATAGTGTCACCACACTGTCCAGCAGTCACGCTCCGTGGTATTTACCCAAATGAACTGAAAATTTATATTCACACAAAAACCTGCACATGAATGTTTATAGCAGCTTTATTTATTATTGCTAAAATCTTGAAGCAACCGAGATGTCCTTCAAAAGATGAATGGATAACTAAACTGTGGTACATCCACATAATAGAATATTGTTCAGCCATAAAAAGAAATGAGCTATAAAGCCAAGAAAAGACTGGAAAAATTTTAAATGAATATTGCTAAGTGAAACGAGCCAATCTGAAAGGCTATATACTGTAAGATTCCAACCATATGACATTCTGGAAAAGGCAAAACTATGGAAACAGTGAAAAGATCAGTTGCCGAGGGGATGAAGAGGTAGAGAGTAGAGGATTTTTAGGGTAGTGAAACTATTCTGTGTGATACTGTAAAAGTGGATATCTATCATGTCACATTTCTCAAAACCCATAGAATGCACAAAACCAAGAATAAATCCTAACGTAAATTATAGAATTTAGTGAAAAATAATGTATCAATATTGGCTTATCACATGTAACAAATGTACTACACTAATGCAAGATGTGAATAATAGGGGAAATTATGGGGTGGCAGCAAAGAAGGGGCATATGGCAACTCTCTGTACCAGCTGCTCAAATTTCTATAAACCTAAAACTAAAGTCTATTAATAAAAAAATAAACTCAAAAAACAACCAAAAGCCTTGGCAGCGCTGTTGGCTCCATCACACATGTGCCGCCTGGTGGTTAGTCCAGGTCCGTCTCCTAGTTCAGTTCTCAGCGTCTGAGTGCGCTTATTGCAGGAGACCCACGTCAGCTGTAAGAGTCACTTCCCTCAGCTCCTCCCTCTCCACCATCTCCAGCATTTTCCGGTTCCCTGGAGCTCCCCATTTTGGCCTCCTGAACACAGAGCTGAGACTTCAGTGACTGCTCTGACGTGCTCTTCTGCCACTGCTCCTGCAGCCTGGGCCAAGGGAAGGAGTGGAGATGGCAAGTGGTGGTAAGCTCACGTCCGGTCAGTGGTGCTTTCCACTCTGGTCTCTACTTCCCAGAGTCCTCGGACGGCTGCCCTGTGCGTTGGTGCAGGTTTACAGCCACATTCAGTGGGAGAGTCAGTGCAGTGGGCTCTCTCCATCTTGCTGGGACCAGAACCGCTCGCTGTTTAGATACTCAAATAATCAAAGCCAAATGGATAAACATTCTATAAAATGAACTGGCTTGTACGCCTCAAAAATGCCAAGGTCAAGTCTCACTAAAAAAAGATGAGGAGCTGTCCAAACTTAAAGAAGCCTAAAGAGACAGAGCAGAGCTATAAAGGGCATTCCTTTATGGGGGATTGACGAGATTTAGACGTCGTCTGTGGATTGAATACTACTATTGTATCGATGTTAAAATTGCAGATTTTGCTAACTGTGCTACGGTTGCATAAAGCACTATCCTTTTTCTTAGGAAATATACACAGAAGTATTAGTGGGCAAAAAGACACGCTCTCTCCAACTTTCAAATGGCTCAAATATGCGCATAAATACACACATTCTCGCACACACTGTCTCCCACGGACACGCTCCCTCTCTCACACGCTCGCATGCTGTCTTAGCTCAGGTGTAACAGAAGATAAGAAAACCACGGACCAGGTTGCTTAAACGGCAGATGTTTATTCCAGTCCCGGAGGCTGGGAAGCCCAGGATCAAGGTGCCGGCACATTCCGTCCCTGGCGAGGGCTCTCTGCCTGGACGAAGACAGCAGCCTCCTCTCTGGGGCCTCACATGGCAGAGAGAGAGCTCTGGTGTCTTCCTCTTCCCATAAGGGCACTGATCCCATCAAGGGGGCTCCACCCTCACGACTCATCCAAACCCAGTGACCTCCCAAAGGCCCCTCCAGACACCATCACGTTGAAGGCGAGGGCTTCACGTCAGTCCCGGGGGACACAAACTGTCAACTCATAATGGTCTCACGCACGCTCCCTCTCTCACACAGACACACTTTATCTCACACGTCCACACACTCAAACATATACTCTCTCATGCTCTCACACATACACTCCCGCACACTCTCTCCCACACACACTTGTGCACACACGCCTGCACACGCACGCAGGCTGAAGGGTGTAGAGGAGTGAGTACTGACGGGAGGATCAGGGGACCCGAGTTCTGGCCCAGGCTCCTCTGTTAACCCGCACCAGGGCCAGGCATTTGACTCTGTGGTGCCTCATTTTCCTCTGCAAATGTGCGAGTGGGGAAGCGGCTTCTACGGCCGCCTCTGCCTCCGACGCCCTGAACAGCGTCCGTGGCGTGTGACAGAGCCTCTCTGCCATGGTGCTCGAGATGCACTGAGGACTGTGACGGGGAAACAGCAGTTCCTTTGGGAAGAGGCTCTGTTAACACCAGGCGTGCAGAAAAGGTGGAGGGACGACCTCACCAGACTGTGGCCTTCGGCCTCGGTTTCTCCATCTCTCCCTCATCCGCCTGTGGGGAAGGTTGTGAAGGGCTGGGCGGATGTGGTTTGAGTAGTGCGGTCATCTCTGCTGCTGCTGTTTTCATGTTAAAGGCAGAAGTAAAGCTGAGCCATCTGAAGTTCCAGAACCTAAGCGTTAAAGAAATTAGATATTCTTGAAATCCGTTCATCATCATTAACTTCAAAGACTAAGAAATGGAAAGTTAACACTGGGAATAGCGTAGAAATACGCTTAGACTCTGGCCAGTCTCTCCGACCTCATAGGAAAATAGGAGCGGACGCTCCTCAGTGGGGCTCACAAGCCAGCGCCTTGGTAGACAGTCCACAGAACTCACTCGCTCGTTCCTCAGAGCTGCAGTTACTATTAGGCCTTTTTCAAGATGAGGCAACTCAAAATTAGAAAGGCTAAACAATGTTCTAGAACACAGCAGAGCTGGGATTTGAACCCAACTTGGTCGTACCCCAAACCTCAGGTCTCAAGGGCAAAGGTGAAAGTGAAATGAAAGAGATGGACATCCAGGCCTAGAACCAGAGTGGGCAGGTGTCTTGATCCATCTCCGTCCTTCAAAGGGATCCTTCCTCCAACAGAAGTGGGAAAAGGAAGGACTTGGGTTTGACAAACTTCATTCAAATATGGCTTGAGTCTGGACAACCGACTGAACCTCTCTGACCCTCAGTTTCTCTTTCCGTAAAACGGGTCATCATAGAACCTATCTTGTCGGGCTGACTGCTGAGAGGATGCAATGCTATGCGGAGCCTAAAACACAGGGTGCACTACCCAGCTGTGTTTGTCAGGTTCCCCAGAGAAACAACCAACAGGATACATATAAATAGATAGACGGAGCTATACACGTGAGGGGATTTATCATAGGAATTGCTCACGTGGTTGCGGAGGCTGAGAAGTCCCACAGTCTGCTGTCCGCCAGCTGCAGAGCCAGAGAACCAGCGGTGTAACTCGATCTGAATCCAAAGGCCTGAGAACCAGGGCAGCTGCTGGTGCAAGTTCTGGAGGCCGCAGGCCCAAGAAGCAGGAGCTCAGACGTCGGAGGGCAGGAGAAGGTGGACAGCTCAGTTCCACAAGAGAGAGAATTGCCCTTCCTTCACCTTTTTGTTCCATTTGGGCCCCCATACGACTGGATGATGCCGCCCACACTGGGGAGGGCGTTTCTCTACTCAGTGTACTGAACCAAATACTAATCCCTTCCAGAAAAAGCCTCACAGACACGCCCAGAAATAATGTCTTACTAGGTGTCTGGGCATCCCTAGGCCAGTCAGGTTGACACACGAAATTAGCCAACACACTGGCCCTTTGTAAATGCTTAGTCTATGGTAATGACCTAGAGACCATGAATGTCACACTTTACAGCAGATGCGCGGGTTTACCAGCACACCAGTTCTCATTTAACACACAAACAAAAAGCAAACAGACGCAGTCCATGGAGGAAACTTCCTGCTGCAATTCAGAGCAGACTTTTAACTAAAGATGCTCTGTGGCGGGGCCAGGGCCGGTCCTCAGGCTCTGCTGGGGCCTCACAGCCGGGCAGCCTCACGCGAGTCCTGGAACAGCGCCGTCTCACAGGGATACAACGCGAGCCACAAAGGCCGTGTCAGATTTTCCAGTAGCCATATTTTAAAAAAGGAAAAAGGTAACCTTAATGGATAATATATGATATGTAATCCAATACACCCCAAATATTATCATTTGAACATGTAATCAACCCCTCAAATTATTTTCTATTCTTACATTCTTGTTTTCCTACTGTCTCAGAAATTTGGTAAGTCTTTTACACTTACAGTATATTTCAATTAGCATGATAAAGTTTCGTCAGAAATATTTTGTCTTTATTGAGATTTCTTAAAATGTACAGTTGAAAAAGTAGATTCATATACCCAAGTTATTCTAAAAGTACTTAAAAGTTTTCCAATAACTGAACTGAGTATCCATTTTTAAACTTAAATTTAAAAATAATTAAAATTAAGTCAAATTTAGTTCCTGAGTCACACTGCCACATTTCAACTGTCTAAGCCACATGTGACCAGTGGGTAGTGTGTTAGGCAGTGCAATCTTTGACATGCAGACCTCAGGGCCGTCAAAACCTTCTGTGTGGATTCCATTGATCTTCCTCTGAAGTACCTTTAAGGGTCCATGTATGATAAACAAAAAGTCAAATGTCTCTTTCATTTCTGAATGATGGACAGCAAACCACAGTGGAAATGTATCTCCCCTAAGACAAAATCGTCAAGCCTTCGTTTATTCAATCATCAACTACTCACTAACTTATTGTACATTAAAATGATGACTAAGAGCCACTCTGTTCCCAGCACTTCACTTCAGAGAGGACGCCTGAGGTTTGTCTTTCAAAGTGAGAAAGAAGCTGTCAACCCAACAATGGGAGGGGAGCAGGAGTTGAAATGGTGCATCCTTGAGGTTGTCTGTGATAAGTGTCTAGGTCACCAATCTGGGTGCCATCATCTCATATGGGAACCCTCACCCATGAATTTCTACCTCCTAAAGGTATTGCCATTCCTCACCCTGACCCCTGTCCTAGGCCGATAGCCGACAACACCCAACCAGCATTCAACCTTTAAATGGAGTATGGAAGCACTCTGGTGGCCCCAGTGACTCAGGCTATGTACATACGACTGGCTGGACCCGCCTGAAGGAAAGTCATCTATTTGGTGAACTTCCTCATGGAAAAGGAGGGCAGGCTCACAAGCATGGTCCATGTACCACACACAGATGCAAACACGCGCACACACACATACTTATACACCCACAAACACACACACACACACACTCCTCACTCTAGGAGTCATTGTGAGGGAGAAGCGCATCTTTGAAATCTGTAAAACAGGGCAGAGAACAATAGAGAAGCTTCATGGTGGACTCAGCATCGTGTGTCTGTGGCATTCATTCATTTGTTCATTCATTCATTCAACAAGTGTTTACTGTGCCAATAATTGCAAGGAAGCCTGACAATATTCCCAGGAAAAAGACGCAATCTCTGCTCTCCTGAAAATCACAATCAATTAGGGGAGAATGGTTAGCAGGGCATAACAGACACCACCTGGGACTCTCAGGCAGAAATAGAGGAAACTTTGCAGAGGACTGGAAAGGGTTGCACAGAGGAGGAAGCCAGAGAACTTCTGCTGAATACTGTCAGGCTGTCGTAGGCTTGTCTCTCGGATGGAGTGGTTTGGGTTAACATAGGCTGCCCTGAGCAGGAGGCAGGAGTTTGGTTGTAGCTCAATGTAAAAATCAGGGGAACTGAGAGGGGAAGAGAGGCTATCAGATCTTCAAGGACTCCTTACACCTGCTAAGGAGTTTGGACTTTTAATTAGGAAATCTGGTGTGTTTAAGACAATAGAGAGCGGTGACTCTCAACTCTGGCTGCACAATACAATCTTCTGGGAAGTGATGAACAGCCCCCATGTCCAGCTGCGCCCTCAGATCCATAGATAGGAACCCTGAGGGTAAGAGCCAAGCAACGGTCTTTTTTAAAGATATGATGGCCTTCACTGCATGGGTGATGGGCCACTCTTACATGTGCTGATAAGGCGCCATGGCCATAAGTGATATGCAGTGTCATACATGTATAAGCCAACATGCATCTCCTTTTAGTAATACCTCAGAGGAGACAGGACCTGTAAATCTCGGTCTGGTATTAAGGAGAGAGGACATCATTGGAAGTTTCTATTTGGGCACCATTAGCAGGCAGGAAAGGAGAGTTCCCAGCAAACTTCAGAGAGAAGAGAGCCTGTGGGTGGGTAAGTCATCTGAAGAAGGAAAAGGAAAATGGTAGAGGAAAGAGGACCCGAGGGAAATAGGAAGAAGTTGAATGATCTCCCAGAGCAATCTTCTGAGAGCAGAACAAAGACCCCCAGCCAGTTTAACTCCTTCCTCTTTATCAAGGATTACTTTCTCGGTGACTTTAAGGCGCTTCACATTGTCACATTCATTCAGCTGCAGATTCCCAGACTGGGCACTATGACAGAATGGAACTGCTGCTGCTGCATTAAGCATCCTTTACTCAGGGCATCCAAGAATTTTAGTGGGAACTATATGCTTGGGGAAGCCACATGAGCAGCAGGACCTGACTTAGGATTAAATCCACATTTTATTTCTTTTATAACCATCAGTGAAGCGCAATGGTGTAGCTTTATGGAGAGAATAAAAATCACATTCTCAATTTTAATAAGGTAATCAAATGTAAATAAAACAAGGATCTACAAGGGCATTTTATTACTTCCAATCAATTCTTCAGAAGCAGATGCACAAAAAAAGTTCAGAAATTATTCTGATTGTAATGGCCACCAGAGCATGTTCCAAAAATATAAACCTATGATCATATACTCATTCCTTTATAATGTTAAATAAGAAGGAGGGCATATGTTTATGATTAAATTTGAATTTGGAATTAAGGTATTTGGAGACTGAATTGAGTACCAAATCATTAACACAGAATTACCTTTCAAAACCATCACATAATAACATGAAACATAATACCAGCCATACCACATGGCTCAAAACTCTGTATATTCATGTAGGTAAGAGGGAACTAACATTTCCTGAGTGTCTACTGGGATCCAGGCAAATTGCCCTGGTCCTTATAGAAACTACCATGGATAGCTTTCATGTTTCATCGTATCCGAACAAAGATATTGGTATGACCATTTAAAATTATAATTATCATCTATATAAGAAAACTGTGTTCATGTGTAAAGAGAGGCAGTGGGATTAAAATCCACATCATGGTCTTCTATACTTTAGAAAAAGTGGGACTAAGGAAAGATATTTCTGTGGGTAAACTGACATTAAGATTTTAAGGTCAGTTTTTCCTCATTTATTTTCTCTGAAATTGCCAGAGATGGTCACTGAATGACTTTGAAATTCATAAATTGTCCTCGTATGCCAATAATTAATTGTCATCTCCAAGAATGAACCAGGGCTCATTAAATCCTACTATCATGTGATATTTGGAAATCTTTCCCATAATTCTACTCAGAAGAGCATTAGAGATGAAAAGAGAGAGGCCCATGATTGTCTTCTTTAAGTTTTCAAAAGTTTCCTAGATTGGGCCGGTATTTCTCCAAGCAGCCTTGAGGCAAAGGGACATGTTGGTGTGGGTTCTTTGATTTCTAGTTCTCTGCCCCACTCATGCTTCCATCAACCTAGATTTATACTAGATTTTTAGAGATAATACGGCCTTCCACATAGGCTTGGCAAGTTTCTCTGGTACCTAACACAGGGAGCCAACAATATCAAAACAAGTTGCTTTGACTAAACCCATTAAAGAGCTCCCATCACCACCAGGAAAAAAAATGCAATTAAGCTAGTATTTACTATGAAGACTGAAGGAGAGTTCACAGAAGGTGATTATTTTAGAGATCTCAACTGTCATCCTGTGGCCTCTGATGGGACCCTGGCTGCCAGCTACTGCTACCTGCCTTAAAAGTAACCGGTAGTGCCATAGGTCCTTGTTAAAGAGCTCCCTAAGACCCCCTACCCTGTCCTGTTGCGTATGAAGTACTAACAAAACTTGCCTGCGATTCTCTCTCCTGCTAATTGACTCTTGGAACCCCTCAAGGGAGCTCTTCTCAAAGAGCTTGTCCCACCAATATTTGAAATGTATCACTAGCAAGAGGGGGCCGGCCTAGGGGGTGGGTCTGCAGTAATTACTCATGGTAATTAGGTTGGCTGCTATTGTTCAGCAGTCTCCACCCTCACAAAGAAGCTGCCCAAAAAGGGAAGCTCAGCAAATTCTGTTTCTCCTGCTAGTTATAAATCAAAAACTCAAGCAAAGCAAAGCTTTACATCTTTGCTTTCAGAAACTGAAGAAACTTCTCTCACCACACACTGACCTCATCAGGAGTTGTGAACACATTTTGGCTTGGAGCCTTATAATAATTATCATATATTAGAAACACAAACATTGAAAACTAATCCCCTTTTCTTCCATATTTCAGATTAAAATTTTATCATTTCCAATCTTTAATCTAATTAAAGTACTTTTCTTTCTCATCCCAGAAATTGAGTGTGAAATTATAACTAATCCCATCCACTGTGTTTCTTTACAAATTAAATTAATTATGTGAAATTGCCAGCTTTCCCTCATCCCTTCTTTCCCAGGGTTTCTCTTGCTTAGCAAAGTCTCCAGACTCTTCTTATGGAACAATGCAAATCATGCAAACCATAGTGTCTTTCAGCTTTCTATCAATACCTTCATTTACACGCTGATAGATATATGCATATATATCCATCCCCTAAGGAAAACTAAAGCTAAGGGTCAACTCATTCTATGTCAAGTATAACAGGTCACTGAGGAACCCATTATTAAAATGGTAGAGTAGAGGGAGGAATCACTAGCTACGTGGTACCCTTGATCAGCAGTGCTTAGCACAATAACATGCACAGCCCCCTGAAAGATGGGGGGCCTAATCTTAGGAAGGCACTACTTTCCCGTACCTCTGTTTATAAGTCCTGTTTAGGGCTGGCCAAACAGGACTACTTAGCTAAGAGACATTTTTTTCAAGCCTTCAAGAATCTTCTTAAAGGGACTTATAATATTTTCTGGATATGACAATGAAATAATTCTGTCAAAATAACATTTTGATGAGTTGAGTGTAAATGAATTAGAAACGCACGGATTAAATTTCCCTTGAAAAACTCATGGGTTTGAAAATTAAGGGGAATTAACTTCTCCAAATGTGTTTTCAATTTTGCCTGACCTTAAAAGTCGGATGCATGGTTGAGATGGTTGGCCTAATGCCAGTTTTGCCTACTCTCACCAAGGATTTTACCTGAGAAATATTTTATTTCCAGCTCCCCATGGCCTTCTGATGGTTAATAGTATCACTAATCTTATCTGTAGGATCTAGCCCATTGTAATAAATGTCATCATGGTGAAACATGGCATTTTTGAAATGATCTCCAAGCCTAGCCCAAAGCCCTCTGATTTTATCCAGCATTGGGTGTACACAATTCCAGGGGGACCAAGCACTAGCCTAGGAAACCTCTGAACATGTTTTGGCACTTCTAATCTTTGATAACTATTGATTCATATTCTTTTGAGAATGATACTAGAAATGCTAAAAATTTAAGAAGGTCTTTATTGGAGTTAGAATTAGAAACTGGAAATCGGAATTGGAAATTGAATTGGAATTGGAATTGGAATGCAATTGGAAATTTTGAAAATTTCTAATCAGTTTTCACTCAATATCTTTAAAAGTCTTGTACTGTGATTATTAGACAGATGTTAACTGATTTTTTCTCTACCTGACAGGAAACTTTAAGTGTACATAATGTACCGGAAGGTCATTAGCATGAGTATTATAATGACCACCTTCCTTTGTCCTTAAAGGGATTTTCTTCTTGTGCTATAGTTCTTGTGGTATAGAACACCAACAGCAAACACTCTTGGGCCCAATAAGTTTCTTAAGCATTGACTTCAAAGAACAGCTTGCTGTTGGAACAACTCTGAGTTCCAGAAAGATAATCTGGTCTTAGTTCATGGCATTGTTGCCTCTGCTATCAAGACAGAAAATGATAGTAATCAAGTAGCCAGCAACAACAAAGTTGTTTGGGCCCTCTTGTTTCTGATTCTAAGCTCAGCCTGGCTGGGAACAGAGAGCAGAAAGAAAGGGGTACAGAACATTGATGACGGTGTAAGAAAGGAAAACAGAAAAGATAAGACAGCCAGCAAGCAATGAGAACGTAATCTCATGGGGAAACTCCGGGCAGTGTTTTTGCTCAGTGTTGATTCTCTCCCCAAGGTGAGGGAGCTGAGGTATGTACACGCCAGCTCCTGCCAGTCATTGGAGTGAAGGGTAGAGCTGGTATTTCCTTGCTCTCCCAGCTCACCACACCTGGCTCCATCAGTGAGAGAGAGCACTCGGGCCAAGACAAGGTGGTGCTGGCAGTTTCACATTGTAACTGAGTGGACTGACATGGTCACTGCTCTTGAAATAAATTTCTGAGCCGAAGATGGAGCCACTCTTGCCCTGGGTACCACATCAGCAGACCAAAACTTAGATAACTTTCGTGTCTCTGTGAATGGTCTGCTTGACCAGAAACTCAGTATATCTAGTCAGCCAATCCCCAAACGCCACGCCAACTCTGGGCTCTATACTTACTTCTTTGTTCCTTATTCTTTATTCTATAACAACTTCCTGGCTTCTACTCCGTTTTTCAGTTCTCTGGACCCTTGGGAACAGACTGCCCGCTTCCTGAAGTGTTAAATAAAGTTTGTTTGTATCATCTAAATTGTCCTGTTTTGTCATTTTTAAAACTGCTGGTGAGTTATGAGTAGAACTCTGACAGTGTTTGCTATAGAAGTCCTGTCGGAATTCACCACTCATGTCCAAGCTTTTCCTAGCAGAGCCTGTTGGCCACTCTCAACTTGTGAAAAGCAGTCAGGAGAAACCATGTGACTCTTCTACTCCTACCGATCTTAGCTCTCTTGTATCATTGAAGAGATGTCACTCTCGTCCTTTCAAGTTTTTCTGTATCAGTAGGCTTTTTTTTTTTTGGACCCATTTTGAATTTATTATTCAAAAGATAGTTTGACTTTGCCAGGAGTTTTAAGACCTTATGCTACACTAGTTCCTAAGTTATCTTGTAAATTCTCTCAGCCACACCCCTCATCCCAATTTGCTAAATTAATACAGATGCTCCAGAGGTGGGAGGTTACAGTGCATAGTTTTGGGGTTGACCTTTGTGAAGTGTGACCCATCACTCCCCAGCATGTCATGCCTTAGCTTAGAGTCCTAGACCAGAAACCAGACTCAGTGGAAAACGCCAACTGTTTCAGAGATAGAAACACCTCATTTGTTTTCCCAGCTCAACTCTTCTAGAAGGTACAGGGCAAACCAAAAAAATACTCATGAGACCAGGCTTTAAGAGCAGAAGTATTTTATTTGGGGTAGACCAGGAAAGAAACAGAGCATCTTTACTCTTTTCCCATCTCTGAATTGCAGGTCACTCTCATGTCTCTGTATCCCTTAAGATGGATGTGGATTGTGGCTGATACACATCCGTTGCCTCTCCTGGACCACACCTCAGTTTGGCTGTGCAGGATCACATATGGCAAGAAGGTCTTGTAAATTAGAACCAGAAGTTAAATGACTACAGAGAGAGACTGAGGGAAGCTGCACTCCCCTGGTCCCACCCTTATCTGTGGGCTTCCAGAGGCCTTACAACTAGAGAAGACAACCAACAAGTGAAGCCCAGACAAGTGCAGGAGAAAAACCAATGACAAATTTTTAAAAAGAGAGAGAGACAAATACTTTGCCCAGTACCAACACTAGGTACCAGTTTGCTAATTTTTAGGACAGTGGGCCTCAAAGGGTCATCCTGAATCAGCAGCATCTGCTCCATCTGGGAGTTTGTTCAAAATGCACATTCTTGGGCCCCACCCCAGACCTACTGATCAGAATCTCTAGGGATGGAGTCTGGGAATCCGTGTCTTAACAAGTCTTCCCAGGGAATTCTGATGCTTGCTCAGGCTTGAGAATCACTACTTAAAGGAGAAAAGACACATGATAAAATAAAATCAAAGCTAGATGTTGTATTTAGTGATATAAGTACTTAAATTAACAAGTACAGAAAGTTCATCTACAGTATCACAATGGTTCTTCTAAATTAATTCCTTTGTTTCCAGAGATCTGAGTTATATTCAGATAATACAAACCACATGTGGCTCAACTCAGATGGCCCCATCAATCACTCAGAAGCTTGGGCAAGGGTTATACTGGGGGAGTCTACCCAGCCACCAGTTACCCATTATCACGCCACTGGAGGCTGGATAACAACTTCTCCCATTTCAGGATTTGCACAAATTACTTTCCTGTATTTTCAAATGGGGACTCAGTGCCAGTTTTTGGAACTGCCCAAAAGAGATCTTGCCCCTGGTAACTAAATGGGAATTGACCAAGAAAAGATAATAATTCCTGAATGAGGATTCCATATTGATGGTCGATACCTGTTTCAGTGAAAACTTCTGAAAATATAGGTACTATCTGCTTTTCGAAGATTGCTTGCTCATCTTGTTGCAAGTTAATCAACTATTTATACAATTATGATTCGTGTGGAAAACTACAAAGAATAATGAGTCCCCACTCTCTGGGATTATATATCCCAGCTAACATAGAGCTCCTCAAAATGCAGTGTGCACAGGAATCCCCTGGACATCCTGTAAAACACAGATTCTGATTCAGTAGGACTGGGGTGGGGCCCAAGTTTCGGCACTTCTAACCAGCTCCCAAGAATGCTGATGCTCCTGGTCCAGAGCCCATACTATGGGTACTGAGGATCTAATAGAACCACCTAGATAGTGCAAGCGCAAACTCCTTCACTCCTCATACTTGAATAAAATAGGATGTTGTGACTTTTAGCAGGTTGGAAGTGAAGAGGTTAGAAATACATCCAGGGGTCGGCCCCTTGGCTGAGTGGTCAAGTTCCACGTGCTCCACTTTGGTCAGCCCGGGTTTGCAGGTTCAGATTCGGGCACGGACCTACTCCATTCATCAGCCATGCTGTGGAGGCATCCCACATACAAAATAGAGGAAATTGGCAAAGATGTTAGCTCAGAGAAAATCTTCCTCACCATAAAAACAAACAAACAAAACAGGGGGTAAGTGGAGCTTGCTAAGGAAAACCTGGAAACTTTAACTTTATTGAGACAGATCAAGAGGCAACAAAGGGTAATTTTTCAGTAGTGTAATGATGCAAAGCTGAATAAATGATCACTAGAACTGAGATTAAAAGTCCAGGGCCCATCCCTGAGAGTCCCCACTGCCTCTTGCCACCTATCTTCATTATTATGACAGGAAAATCTCAATACAGGTCCTAAGGATATTCTTTTCTCAAATTCTTGTGCCAAAGCTCTTTATTTGTTTATATGTTTCTGCCAAAGCTCTTTGTTTATGAAGCTTTGCCATTCTTTAAGAATCTCAAAAGTTTAATTTTTACTTTTCATAATATAATCAGTCACAATCTTCTTTTTAAGCTTTCCAAAGTTCTTTGCTTTCCTAAGTAATTCCCCGTCATAACTTCTTTTGCCCACCTTTCAGTCTGTCTCCACGCCTCCCCGCCTCCCCACAGAATCCGCCCTTTGGAAATTGCACTCGAGTTACTTTGGCCTGGAGCTCTGGTCAACTCTTTCTTTTTCATGGCTGTAGGATCTTGGGCAAATTTGCTGACCTCTCTAACCCTCCACCTGATCATCTATAAGATGAGGCTAATGATAGTACCTCTCTCAAAGTGATCTTGGTTGGCACCGACACACACATGTGTAAAGCACTAACACAAGGCAGGTACCTGGTAAGTACCCAATAAATTTAATATTATTCCTATCGTCATTGCATCAACCATCTCTCTATGCACAAGGAAGTAACAGCCACTCTTTAGACATGGAGGAGATTGTTTCCAACTTTATCTGGACAACAGACATTTGTCACAAGCGCAAACTGGTTTATGAGAGTGGAAGTGGTGACTGATGACAAAGATGTTTCCCCAATATAAACTGTTCATCCTTCTTTCTAACCTTCCAAAGCTGCTAACAAATTCATTAGATTAGCTCAGCAACTAGAGCTCTCTTAACCACTAACCTATTGGTGCCACGGTTGGATGCTTGGAAATAGATGTGAGCACATGTGTAAGCTAGGGTTGAGTTGATAAAACAGGTCATATTGTAATGTTAACATTTGCAGTCAAGACTATAGCGTCCTTCACTTATGCTTGATTACAAGAACAGTTAAAATATTTATTTCTCTTATCTGTGGCTATTTCTCAAGGTTATTTATATCAAATGTTGTAGTCCTCAACCAGAAAGATGGGCCTGCCCTGCACACACACAGTTTTGGCATTCACATCTCGACTGATAACCTTTAGAATGTGAATAGTTGGTGGTCCTTATCTTCCTGTGTCTTTGATAGTTTAGTTGAAAATAAGCAAGGACATAATAAATAGCTCTACTTTTCCAATTAAACGCACTAGTGTTTTTACTCACCATATACTGTATGCTGGAACTGGAATAAGATATAAAATCAGTTGACTACATCTTAACATATAAGATCAACTTCATGCCTCAAGGAGTCTATTATTAGAATCAGGCTTAGCAATATTGATGCCAACACAGGGCTACACCTGCTTCTTTGAAATAATTATCTCTGTTGGCTTTCACTTCTTTGTAAAATGTGGACATTTCATCAGAGTTCAACAGAGAAATTTGCTTTGTATTGTCCGTGGATTACCAGTTTGCCAAACTATGGGAGTAAAATTTATCCAAAACATTTTGAAAAACTGTTTGTCAATATTAAAGCAAAACATACACATACCCTCTGACTTGGCAATTCCATTCCTAGATACTTATCCAGCAAAAATTTGTACATGTTTCAACAAAAGACATGTATAAGAGGATTTATTTCAGCATTATTTGAGGTAGCCTCAAACTATAAAATACCCAAAAGTGATCAACAGTAAATGAATAAATACATTGTGGTACAGTAATATAATTGATACTACAAGGCCATGACCAAGAATGAGCTCCAACTATGTACAACAAAGTGGTACAAACAGCACAAAACAAATCCATGTTGTTATAATTCAGGAGAGTAGTTACCATTTGGAGGGCTCTGCCCGGAAGGTGGAAGGGGCGAGGCTGCTCCTGGGGGCTGGTAATGTCTGTTTCTTAATCTGGGACTGGTTACACAATAGTATTCATTTTTTAAAAAATCCATTGAGCTTTAAACTTGTGATTTATACACTTTTCCCAAAAAATTCCTTTTGAAAATTTCACCGATGGTATCTACCAGTATCGTAACCCCAGGGTTGGTCTGCTTTTCTTTGTAGTCAATTAACCCAGTCATGTAGCATTACTCACCAGTCTTCACAGGGATCAACACTGTCACCCTGACTTTTGACCATCTTCCATGCCAGCCTAATCTGCCACCAAAGCATCAAAGCAGCTACCTCAGCAGGAAATAGTCATGTAGTCTATTTGATATTAGAAAAATCTAGAGGCGCAAAATTTTTGAAAGCTGTATAAACCATTTAATGGCTCTGCAATAAATAATTTTTTCTTGTTTGCTCTTTGCAGCTCTCACTGTCATTTTTCTATTGGTATCTTGGAGACAGCATAGAATTTATGCAGGTGTCAGTCAAATGCCAGTTGGCAACTCAATGGGGTGTTACAAATGGTAAAAAGCAATGCCCTTGCAAAGCTCTACACATGCTTTTCTAATTTTGTTATTGTTGTTGTTTTTTCTGTTGCTGCTGCTGCTCAAACACCTCTTGAAACAGAAACACAAGATTTTGTTCATCTCTTAGCAAGACTGTCTGACACGCACAGCTATCATGAGCAGCAACAAAGTCACCAGTATCCAAATGCTCTTTTTCTTGACATTTTGCTTTCTGAATGTTCTGTAGCATCGTATGGAGAGATTATGGGACACTCTTATCTTGACTGAGTCAACAAAGCCTTGCTCCACCATCTCTCATGGGTTTCTGATCTTTTTCTTTTCTTTTCTTCTTGTCATTGTTTCATTTCCCTTAGTCTTATAAGAGTCTCTTGCTACCCTTCATCCTTGCACCCATGAATGGCAGCCAAAATCCATGGAGCCAGTTGGATGTGGTAATAGAAAGGAAGAAAGTTGGGAGAATTTAAATCTGAATCCATGTACATGCAGATCATAAACAACAGCCATTGACCATGGTAGACAATTTCACCTATATTATTCACAATCCAATAGAAGACACTGATTTGGGCCTACAGGTGCAAGATTTATACATGAAAAACTCTACGCTTATTTTCCTTTGTTACTGGTTTTATGACAATGTTTTCTACACTGTCAGATGCTTAATACATTCGAATGTCAATTGCAGAATACTCCTACAAAACAATCTAGAAGTGGAATTAATATTATTATTATCATCTATTCAACAAATATTTGTTAAGTGCCTAGTACGTATCAGGCAGTGTTTCCTATAAATACAAGAAAAAAAGAAAGAATGAAAAAGCATTATCCCCTGGTTCCAATACATGTCTCTCAAGAAGAGCATGAAGCCTTCTTTCTGATAGTGTCACCATCTTGGACTCAATTTGCAAATCAATGGGGAAACTCATGGGTCATTAGTCTGGCCAGCTGGCCCAGGCAAAACAATTCTGACAATCAGATTGGAGCTGATAGTACGATCAGATGACCGCACATCTTGTGCCCTAAGTACTCGAAACAAAGGGTGGCGGTGCCCAAATGCCAGGGAGGTTTCTGGATCATGTGGCTGCAAAGCCAGAAACACACACTGCTCAGGAGAGAAGAGAATCTGAGTAGCAGAAACACCTGGCTGGAGAAAAATTATCAGTCAATTAATCTGTGGAACCCTTCCTCAGAGAGAATGAGCGCGATGGTGCAAGCATCTGTTTCCTTGCTTCTCTTTGCCTTCCAACCACTGGTTCCAGAGATGCATGGGAGTTAAGCAGTCATCTTAAAAGTTGCATGTGGCAGCTGAGGAATGTTTTGCAATGTTGAAAACAATGATATGACACTTAAAGTTGTACGTACAAAGATAGTATTAGGTGAGCATTGTGTTGGATGCTAGAATTGTGAGTAGGTATATTTTATAAAAATATTTTCAAAGGATTTGGCTAAATTCTTATAAAATTAAATTTTAAATGTCAGCTTTATTCAAACAATTTAAAAGATTGCACAGGGCAAATCTATGATAATAGTACTGACGTGGTTGGTAAAGAAAAAGATGTAAGGCCATAAATTTGGCTGAAAACCAGAAATGTTCCTTATGCCATGCATGGCACGTGTTTTGAATTTGTTACTATGAGACATGGTCTCCCCTGGGCCAACAGCAATGACATTCTTTGGAATGATTCAAAATTGTGTATGACATTTTCTGGACTTGCCCCAAAATAGAACATCTTGATGAAACACTATCAATTTTGACTTTATGACTTCTTTTGGTCACAAAAGGGGTATGCTGACTGAATGCTGATGAAGTAATGAGATTTACTTTAGACAAGATACAAAACGTATCAGAAAAGTTAAGTGAAAAGCAGAAGATGCCCAAAAAAAGAGTGAATTACCGTCTTTGGAAGAAAATGAAATTAATCTTGAATTTGCACTATCCAGAGTTATTTGGTATGAATTGTGGTTACTATTAATGTTCGTAATAGCTTGCAAAAACAGATCCAAGTTTGACTATTTTACTTTATGAAGGATTTTTTTAAGTTTTAGATAAAATAATAGTGCATGTGAACTATGTAGACAAGTAACCTTCCAGAAAAAAAATAGAAAAATTAGAATAAGGAAACAAAAACATATGCAATTATGAAGGGGAAGAGTCAAGTATAAATAATCCCATAATCCCAAAATAAATTTCCACAGAGAGCATTTTATGGACATTAAGTGTTTTTGAAGAAAGATTTCAATAAATTGAAGAACAGATGGCTCTTTTGGTTTTCTTTGTAATATCCCAGCACTGAGAAATTTCAAAGAAGAACCTGAAAACCATATATCTTCACTGGATGGATCTAGATGTGGCTCTAAAAGCAGTGAAAATTTTTATATAAGTGATAGTAATCTATATGATAACATTAAAATATTTTAATGATGATAATAGCATATCTTATGTGATAGCATTACAATATTTGAACATGACATGCCAACTTCACTCTTCATTTTCCATCTCAATAACCCTTGAAGAACTATACTGAAAATTCGTCTGCTCGGCCTCAGCAGAGGAAAGCCTCTCAAAGTTGAAATTATTTTTAGGGACTTATTGAAGAACCTGGATGACGGGAGAAAGTTTGCAAGTTAGCATCATTTTCTATACAACAAATCTTATATAAAAATCGTGACTTCAAAAAATAGAATTAGTGATTTTGCAGAAATGAAGGTGAGGAAATTTTAAGAAAGAATACCTTGTAATTTATGAATTGCATATCCTTTGTTTTATTACATATGTGAATATCACTGGCATGTGCACAATAATAATCAAATTCAGTCATCTTTGATATTTTGCTGACTTTCTGTCACATAAAAGCTATAGTTTCCACATATTGTTCTATTTTATCATTATGACGATTTATTTGTCAACGTGGAAGAATAGAAACTGTTTTATTTAACTGTTTGCCAGCTTCATTTACAGCATTAAATATTGTGTGCATGGGATGTGGGCCTCCATCTGTACTCCCCCCTGCCCCACATTTGTTAGGAGTGGGCCTAGTAAACATCCTAGCAAACGAAATGCAGTTCATATAATCGGGGACTTTAATTGTTCGTGTTAGAAATGTAAGAAATGGCAAAGCAAATATCTAGCCGGATCCACAAACACATGGTCAACTAGACGAAAGACCAACTAGTAAGCCCATTTAAAAATATTATTAGAGATAGGGTACCAAAATTCTTGAGTTAAGCCAAATTCGTCTTAGAAACATCCTCCCTGTCTGGCCCCCAGCGAGTCTCTGAATTCTATGTTTTTGCTGTCCTTGCACTGTCCCCAGCAGCCCAGTCTCCCATTGGCGGTGCCCCTCCCACCACAGCCTTTCCACGCTCCTCCATGCCCCAGGTCCTTCCCTCCTCCCTCTGCTGCCAAATGAACTCATCTTTGTCCAATTCTCCCAGACGCCCAGACCCTCGGACCGTCAAATCCTCGGACCCTCAGACTCCCAGACCCCCAGACCCTCAGACCCTCACACTCTCAGACCCTCAGACTCCCAGACCC